>NC_037684.1:34134052-34247579 GCF_003255815.1 Theropithecus gelada | reverse complement strand
TTTTTTGAGACGGAGTCTCGCTCTGTAGCCCAGGCTGGAGTGCAGTGGCCGGATCTCTGCTCACTGCAAGCTCCGCCTCCCGGGTTCACGCCATTCTCCGGCCTCAGCCTCCCGAGTAGCTGGGACTACAGGCGCCCGCCATCTCGCCCGGCTATTTTTTGTATTTCTTAGTAGAGACGGGGTTTCACTGTGTTCGCCAGGATGGTCTCGATCTCCTGACCTCGTGATCCGCCCATCTCGGCCTCCCAAAGTGCTGGGATTACAGGCTTGAGCCACCGCGCCCGGCCTTTTTTTTTTTTTTTTTTCTTTTCTGAGACAGAGTCTCGCCCTGTCACCCAGACTGGAGCGCAGTGGTGCGATCTCAGCTCACTGCAACCTCCGTCTTCCAGGTTCAAGCGATTCTCCTCCTGAGTAGCTGGGATTACAGAGGACCACCACGCCTGGCTAATTTTTTTGTATTTTTAATAGAGACAGGGTTTCAACATGTTGGCCAGGCTGGTCTCAAACTCCTGACCCCAAGTGATCCGCCTGACTCAGCCTCCTAAAGTTCTGGGATTACAGACGTGAGCCACTGTGCCTGGCCTCCTCACTGTTTTCTGACCAGGAATGGCCCACTCTGCTCTGCAGAGCCTCACCTCCTCTCCTACTCCCTTCCCTCCTCTCACTGTGTACAACACCCTGTCACCCCACCAGGCCAGGCATGTCCTGGTCAGGTGCTGGGGCACAGGGAATTTCTGTAATTTCTGTCTGCATTCTATTCACATTCATCACAAAAGTAGGAAGGCATTTCTTCTGGGGGAAACACACTTTGTGTAGAAAAGATAAGATCTCTCTCTGGCTGGCATGGTGGCTCACACCTGTAATCTCAGCACTTCAGAATTTTGAGGCAGGGGGATCACCTGAGGCCAGGAGTTTGAGACCAGCCTGGGCAACACAGCGAGACCCTGTCTCTACAAAATACAGAAAAACTAGCTGGGCGTGGTGGTGCACACTTGTAGTCCCAGCTACTGGGGAGACTGATGCAGGAGGATCACTTGAGCCGAGGAGTTCGAGGCTGTAGTAAGCCATGCTTGCACCACTGCACTCCAGCCTGGGCAACAGAGTGAGATCCTGTCTCTTCACAAAACAAAACAACTCTCTCTTACACATACACACACAGAAACAGCAAACACTTAAAGTCAAAAAATTCTAATTCTCTACAAATGGGATGTGTGTTCAACACAAAAGGCAAAATGCCAATGCACATTAGCTCCAGCTAAGGTTCCCCCAGGAATCACCCTGGCTAAGAGAAGGCCCAAATCACCATGGGTGGGAGGAGCTGTCCTCCACACAGAGGGGCTGATGACATCATGGAGCACCTTTATGGGGACACTCAGGCTGTGAATGAAATAAAGAACGCTTTTATAGGTGCGTACCCACGATGAATAAGATAAGGTGGCGTACATTTATTTGGGTAGAGAGTGGCTAATCAGGTAGTGAAGAACTCCACTAATTTCCTCAACTCTGCTCTAAGTAAGGTAGTAAGGGACCCTATTTACTGGGGCACTCAGAGTGGCCATTATTATTACTTTTTGAGACAGAGTCTTGCTCTGCCACCCAGGCTGGAGTGCAATGGTGCCGTCTCGGCTCACCGCAACCTCTGCCTCCCGGGTTCAAGCGATTCTCCTGCCTCAGCCTCCCGAGTAGCTGGGACTATAGGTGCATGCCACCACACCTGGCTAATTTTTGTATTTTTAGTAGAGACAGAGTTTCACTATGTTGGCCAGGCTAGTCGCGAATTCCTGACCACGTGATTTGCCCGCCTCTACCTCCCAAAGTGCTGAGATTACAGGCGGGAGCCACTGCGCCCGGCCAGTGGCCATTATTAATAATAATAATTAACATTTATTGAGCCCTGACTATGTGCCAGTTGCCATGTAAAGCACTTTACATAGAATACATCCTTTAATTTGCCAAAGAACCCAATTTGACGGATGATGACATGGGCTCAGAGAGGCTAAGTGACTTGTCTAAAGTCACACAGCTAGGAAATGGTGGCACTGAGATGGCAAATAAAGCAGTGAGGGCTGAGGGAGGTGGCTCACACCTGCAAATCCAGCATTTTGAGAGGCTGAGGCAGGAGGATCACTTGAGCTCAGATGTTCAAAACCAGCCTGACCAAGAGAGCAAGACCTTGTTTCTACTAAAATTTAAAAAAAAAAAAAAAAAAAAATTAGCTGGGCATGGTGGTGCCCACCTGTAGTCCCAGTTACTTGAGAGGCTGAGTTGGGAGGATTGCTTGAGCCCAGGAGGTCGAGGCTGCAGTGAGCCAAGATCGAGCCATTTTACTCCAGCCTGGGCAACAGAGCGAGACCCTGTCTAAAATAAAAACAAAAATAAATGAGGGGAGACATTTACCAGGACAGGGTTTGTAGGGAGCATGTTCACGGAGGGCTAAGGAGGAAGGGAAGGAAGCACTCAGGTCCTGCTCTGCTGCTCTGGTTGCTGTCGGGGTTAACAACCCCGCAAATTCAAATGCTGGGCTCCCGCCTATCATTCTTTTTACTTTTGAATGTTGGTGCAGATATTCCTCACTGACGGTCCATTTCTTGGGCCAGACAAGGCTGGGGACCAGAGAATTCAAGGTGGCAGAGGGTTAACGAGACCTCTCCCAAGACAACACGCCTAGCAGATGTTGACAAATGTGGGCAAGAGTTCCCGAGCGAGAGGCCAGGGTAGATGACACACATTCCCAGCACCTTCCAGTCTGCAAAGCATTTCCCCACACAGCTTCGCTACAAATCCTCTCAACAGCCCTCAGAGTAGAGATGCCGGCTCCACTTTACCAATGACAGACTGCCATCAGCATCCCATGCTATCGCTACTTTGCCGCTCCGTCCAGACCCCACCCTCTGGAGATAACCAGTTTATTCCAGCAGAGTGCATTTATGCGGCACCTGCTGTGTGTTCTTCACTGAACTAGGCACGACGGGGAGATAACCAAGGCAGTGTCACGCGGTGAAATCTAACAGACAGGCCATGTTCGTAGGGAACAGCAGGAGGTTAGCAAGGGGACAGCCAGCTTATAAACTCTCTGGTGGGAGGGGCGCAGGGGAGAGCAAGTGAAGGAGGACATAGAACAGGAGTGGGGGTGGATAAACCACAAGACCTCAGGGAACTGTGCCCTGAGAGAAAAGGAAGAAGATGGGCATTTCTGGGACATTGATGTCACATAAAACTCTAAAACCCAAGGGACCAAGAAGGAAGGAGGCCAGGGCCTGAGGTCCTGCTGATGAGCTTCGATCTTACCAGCGGTGAAGAGGGGTCACCATCTGTGGGGCTGAAAGAAGCCCAGTCCCTATGTGCAGGCTGGACCCCCCGACAGGACCTGTCAGAGCTGGAAGGAGCCTTGGGGGTCTTCTGACCCAGCCTGCATATTGTACAGGGCTCAGAACTAAGGCCGTCTCACTGGGCTAAGGAGCCAAAGAATGTAGCGAGCTCTGAGAAGGGCTCTTCAAGGCTCAGGCTCTCCTTTGTTTGCAGAACACACTGTACCACCGTGGAGAGGATAAAAATCTAAAATTCAGCACCTTAACCCATTCTCACACCACACTTTCAACAGTCCTATTGGTCTGTAGATGCCTGGGAATTCCCTCCTTTTCCCAGGTCAGGAAGATCTCAACCTCCTTCTACCAGCTTCCCAGGACTTTTTTCTTTTCTCTTTCTTTCCTTTCCTTTTTTTTTTTTCTTTTTTGACAGATTCTTGCTCTGTCGCCCAGGCTGGAGTGCAGAGGTGTGATTTCAGCTCACTGCAACCTCCACCTCCCAGGTTCAAGTGATTCTTGTGCCTCAGCCTCCCAAGTAGCTGGAATTATAAGCACCCACAACCATGCCTGGCTAATTTTTGTATTTTTAGTAGAGACAGGGTTTCACCATGTTGGCCAGGCTGGTCTTGAACTCCTGACCTTAGGTGATCCGCCTGCCTCAGCCTCCCAAAGTGCTGGGATTACAGGTGTAAGCCACCATGCCAGGCCATTCCCAGGACACTTCTGAGACACCTGGTGGGAATTCTTCCCTGCTTACCTCACCTGTGTCCCTCTGAGCCACCATTTTGGCCCTCATTTCCTGCCCTCGGGGGCTGGAGCTGTTCCCTGCCAGGAATGAAGCTCCAGCCTTGTCTGTTCCCCCATAAACACCCTCTGGAATGTGTATCCTAAAACTCCTACCCCACACCAGCGCGTTTGGCCCCTCTACCAACACCCGATGTCTCACTTCCCTGGTGTGGCCAGCAGTGTGGAAAGCAGACAGCTGACTCTGTGACTTCTGGGGCTCCCGTCCGAGGTGGGGAAGAACAGAAGAGCCGGCCTCTGAGGTCTGAGAAGACCTGCCGGCACGTGGGCAAAGGGATGACAGCAAATTCTTCTCCAGTGACCCTCAGTCCCTGATGCCCTGTCTAACCCTCTCAGATGTGAAGCTATGAGCCCTCAGGAACATGTGGCTACCTCTAACCCAGCTCACTTGCCTGGTTAAAAGCAACCGCGGGTGTCCAGCCTGCAAACATTTCCCAGTGCACAGGGCCCTGTGCAAGGGGCAGTGGGTGACGACACCAAGCCCAGTTCCAGGAGTGCCCTGCTGTTCTGCGGCACTGTTGACTCACAAGCAATTCT
Organism: Theropithecus gelada; assembly: GCF_003255815.1. NCBI lineage: Eukaryota > Metazoa > Chordata > Mammalia > Primates > Cercopithecidae > Theropithecus > Theropithecus gelada. Next base: position 34,242,933 of record NC_037684.1, on the reverse strand, counting down.
GTGGCTGTGCAGCCTCAAAGCCAGCCCCACCCGGGGATCTTTGTCTTCCTGGGTCTATCATGAAGGTGGTGGTAACCCCCAGGCCTCTCAGATAACTCCTTCTCCTTCACTTGTGCACTCTTGCTCTCTGTCTCTGTCTCTCTCTCTCACACACACACACATGCGCACACACACACACACACACGTGCGCATACATGTTAAATCCAACCCTGCAGTCCCATGGATTTCCATTTTGTTGAGATGAATAGAGGATTAAAAAAAAGGAACTGATCAGGTTGTCGGCAGGGTAATTATCAGTAAAAAGAAACAGAGGAGCTGTCCCATCCGCAGGTGGTAGGTGGCAGGGGGTAGGTCGCACCCTCCACGCCTGCAGGCCAGGGCTTTGTGATCTGGCTGACCTGAATCCTCATCTTATTGCTACCACCCATTACCACATCTCCTTAGGAGGACTAACAACTTCCTAATGAGGAAAATTCACCCACTTCAAAGAGGCTGTGGGGAGGAATAATGGAAATGATGTAGCTAAAGCTCTTATCACAGTCCCTGGCACGTAGTAGGTGCACAATAAATAGTGGTTGCCATTGTCATAGTGTTAATAAAGACCAATGACACCCTCTGTGCCAGGCACTGTTTGTGTGCTTGCCGCATATTAACTCTGTAATAATTCCTTTAGGAAGGTATGTTATCATCACCCCTCTCTCGGTGGGGAAACTGAGGCAGAGATTGGCCCACATTACCCAGCTAATTAGGGGCACATCTGGTCTGGCTCCAGAGGCTGAAGACTTAACCACAGTGTTCTCCTGCCCCTCTCAGAAGGAATCGGATGAGAGATCCCATCTGTATGTCTCACTCGGGGCACACAGAGAGGCAAGTGCAACTTGGTTCCTGCCCCGCAGGGGCTCCCAGCCTCAATGGGTGACAGATCCTAAAAAACGCAACTACAGGAGGCCTAAGACAAGAGAGTGATTCACCGGCCAGACAGCCCGGTGTCCCCTGGTGCAAGATGAGCGGTGCCTGATCAGTCCCTGGTTCCTGACTGCTGCATAGGAGAGGGGGCTCAGCTGGATGGATGACTGAGTGGCTGACTGCTTCATTCATTCATTCATTCCTGAGTGCATTGGTTCATTCCTTCAACGCAAGCCCCTCCAGAAAGGATGGTCTGGACTGAACGGGTTCACACAGGATGATTACAACAGAAGTCAGAGGACTCTCAGCTCGGTTACCGAGGAAAGTAAGACCACAAAACCAAACTGACTAAAATAGGCAGAAGACTCTTCTCGATCCCATCTTCCAAGTGGGTAATCGTTGTTACTTGTTGGGGGAAAAGGGCTCCGAGGTTAAATACTTTTGGAAAACAAGTTAAACAAATAAAAACGGGTCACACTGGCAGGGCCTCTCAGTGCTGCGACTATGCTAATGAGCTGCTAATATTCAAATGAGCACAGTAAACACCAAGAGGCTCCAAGTTGCCTGTGGCGATTCCTAAATTTATTTGACTCCAGAAGCCTTTCTCAACAGGATTATGTGGGGCTGATGTTATAAGAAACATACTATCTGATGTCCTGCTCTGGCCCAAAAGCTGTCTGGAAAAGCTGTTCCAAAAAGCTGGGAGAGAGTGGAAGTGAGGCTGGGAGGACTCCCAGGAAGATGGCAGCTCCAGGCTGGGTTTTGAAAAATCCTGGGAAGTTCAGGGCCAGGTGGAGGAGGCAAAGGAAAGAGTTTTCCAGTAGGGAACAGGGTCCTGAGAGAAAGATGGTAAAGGCCCAAGGCAGTGGAGTCCTCAGGAGTGGGCTTGCCCCAGGTGGGAAGGAGGGCCTTGGGCTATGGGAAGAGCAATCGCAAAGATGAGAGCACAGATGGACACAAGCTCTTTGGAAAATAATTTGGCATCATCTTGTGAAGTCGAACATTCACGCATCCTGCAACCTAAAGTTCCACGCCTAGGCAGGTACCTCCATGAACACCTTTCCCTGCTGTGCACAGCGAGACGCACATTCATGGCCAGGAGACAAAATAGATAAACTGCATATTCTAATGATGGACTATTATGCCACTGTGAGCATGTGAGAACTACAGCAAGATCCAGGAACAGTCTGAAACTTAGAAACACAAGGCAGAGAGAGAAGAGCTCAACATAGAGGACCACATACAGTATAACACCATTTTTATAATGCTAAAAATATGCAAAATAAAACATTTCATTTAGGCATTATTACCTGGGAAAATCAGTTTTTTTGCTTGTTTTTTTGTTGTTGTTTTTTTGAGACGGGGTCTTGCTCTGTCGCCCAGGCTGGAGTGCAGTGGCGTGATCTCGGCAACCTCTGCCTCCTGGATTCAAGCGATTCTCCTGACTCAGCCTCCCAAGTAGCTGGGACCACAGCCGTGTGCCACCATGCCCAGCTAATTTTTGTATTTTTTAGTAGAGATAGGGTTTCACCATGTTGGCCAGGCTGGTCTCAAACTCCTGACCTCAGGTGATCCTCCCGCCTTGGCCTCCCAAAGTGCTGGGATCACAGGCATGAGCCACCATGCCCAGCCAAAAACCAGTATTTTTAAGTAATGGAATAAATATGTAAAATTCGCCGGGCGCGGTGGCTCAAGCCTGTAATCCCAGCACTTTGGGAGGCTGAGACGGGCGGATCACAAGGTCAGGAGATCGAGACCATCCTGGCTAACACGGTGAAACCCCGTCTCTACTAAAAAATACAAAAAAAAAAAAACTAGCCGGGCGAGGTGGCGGGCGCCTGTGGTCCCAGCTACTCCGGAGGCTGAGGCAGGAGAATGGTGTAAACCCGGAAGGCGGAGCTTGCAGTGAGCTGAGATCTGGCCACTGCACTCCAGCCTGGGTGACAGAGCCAGACTCAGTCTCAAAAGAAAAAAAAAAAAAAATGTAAAATTCAGGATGTGGTCACATCTGGAGGGAGACGGGGAATGGGCTGAGGAGGACCTACAGATAGACACAATGGCCTAGTCACGGTCTGGTCCTTCAGGGATATGGTGAGGCTCAGGTTTTCATTCTGTTATCATACCTAATACATATGATTGCTCTCTTGTATATGTCAAGTATTATGTAATAAAAATATTTTTTATCAGCTTGCAGGAGAACGGCTGGTATCTGCTTAGGCTTGTGCCAGCCGTACCATTGGCACATCAGCCGTTCTTCACCATGAATTCCTTCTCAGAGTTTAGCAGCCCTCTCTCACCTAAAGGTTGGATGCACATAGTGACTGCCAACCCTGGATCAGCCTGCATCCCACCCAGGCCTCCAGCACTTCCAGCCACACTTACTCACTGTGCTTAGCAGGGCTTACACAGTCAGTGCCTCAACCATTAACTAGGGTGATACTAAACCTACACAGACCACTCCTTGGAACCCCCATAAAAACCCCTGATAGGCCAGGCTCAGTGGCTCACGCCTGTAATCCCAGCACTTTGGGAGGCCGAGGCGGGTGGATCACAAGGTCAGGAGATCGACACCATCCTGGCTAACATGGTGAAACCCCATCTCTACTAAAAATACAAAAAATTAGCCAGGCATGGTGGTGCGCGCCTACAGTCCCAGCTACTCAGGAGGCTGAGACAGGAGAATAGCTTGAACCCGGGAGGCGGAGGTTGCAGGGAGTCAAGATCACACCACTGCACTCCAGCCTGGCAACAGAGTGAGACTCCAAAAAAAAAAAAAAATCCCTGATAACTAACCACATTTAATTCACCCTTCCCCTTCCTGAGAACTGGAGGCCTTTGTGAGTATTCTGGCCAAACAGGATACCAGAACACAAGGTCATGCCAGAGTCTGTGTTGCCTTTTGTCCACCGAGTCACAGACTTCTGCCACATGCCTCCTCACCTGCTTCTTTCTTCAGATAGGCTTACTCGTTGGGACAAACCAGCGTAAAGTGTGTGGGATTCCCTGAAGCCAGCCTTTTCTGTTTTGGAAGGAATTCAGATCTTTCTGCCCTAAAGAAGCCTGGCCTGGGATAGAATATTTTTATAACCCTGCTACATTAAATGACCTGTAGAACATCCTTAATTGCTCACCTTCATCTCAGTTTCTATTATTTCTACTTTATTATTTCTACTTTTTTTTTTTTTTTTTTTTTTTTTTTTTGAGATGGAGTCTCACTCTGCTGCCCAGGCTGGAGTGCAGTGGTGTGATCTTGGCTCACTGCAACCTCCGCCTCCCAGGTTCAAGCAATTCTCCCACCTCAGCCTCCTGAGTAGCTGGGATTACAGGTGCCCGCCACCATGCCTGGCTAATTTTTGTATTTTTAGTAGAGACAGCGTTTCACCATGTTGGCCAGGCTGGTCTCGAACTCCTGACCTCAAATTATCTGTCTGCCTTGGCCTCCCAAAAGGTAGGGATTACAGGCATGAACCACTGCGCCTGGCCAGTTTCTGTCTATTATTTCATTTCAACCTCACAACCACCTTGAGATCATATTTTTTATCCCCATTATACAGAGGAAGAGACTGAGACTCAGATTTTTAAAAAACCACCCAAAGCAAAGTTCTAGAGCTATGAGGTGGACATCTGGGATTTACACCACAGGTGCTTCTGTCACAGAGCCTACCCTCTTTCTGGAGTGCTATGTTGCCTCCCCTCACCAAGGTGAGATGCCCAGAGCTGGACTTCCTGGGAGACCACAGAGCGAGGGGAGTGCCCTCCCAGAGGGTGGGGACCAGCTGAGCCTGGACTACAACCTGCTTGGGAAGGAGTCTGATTCCTGGGCCAAGTGCTAACAGAATTCCTATTTATTTATTTATTTATTGGAGATGGAGTCTCACTCTGTCACCCAGGCTGGAGTGCAGTGGCACAATCTCGGCTCACTGCAACCTCCGCCTTCCAGGTTCAAGCGATTCTCCTGCCTTAGTCTCCCGAGTAGCTGGGATTACAGGCACATGCCACCACACCCAGCTCATTTTTGTATTTTTAGTAGAGATGGGATTTTGCCGTGTTGGCCAGGCTGGTCTCGAACTCCTGACCTCAGGTGATCTGCCCACCTCGGCCTCCCAAAGTGCTGGGATTACAAGTGTGAGCCACCATGTCTGGTCTGATAACAGAATTCCTAACCGTGCTCCTGCAACAATCAGGATGATGTGTGAGGCTCGCTAGTGATGCAGAGGCCTACAGAGCAGAATCCCTGCCCTCAGGGGCTGACTCTTGCACTGGGAAGACAAGACAGATGCACATGAAGAGGTATCTGAGAATACAGGAAAATACACAACAAGTATCAGCTGGTCTTCCTGGCAGAGCATCACAGAGGCAATGAGAATCCAGCTGGAGCAGGGAGACAAGAGTCTGGGACCAGCAGGTGACTCTCAACAGTATCCTTTCATCCCACAACCTGTCTTTGAGGATCCACTGTGTGCCCTGTGCTATGTTTGGTGGTGTGGGTTGAAAGATGATGGAGACCCGGTCCTGCCCACAGGTGACTTACAGTCTAGTCCATGAAATAGATGTGCTCAGAAGGGGCTTTGCTGGGGCCGCGGTGCTGAGGGAAGGCTGCACAGAGGAAGTGATGCCTGAACTATGATTTCAAGACTGAACAGGGGTTTGTAGTCATCCCAAGAGAAGGCAGGGGGTAGCGCAGAGGCACGGAGAAGTGAGATGCACACAAGAACAACACAGACTGTAACACAAAATTAATGTCAGCAAAATGTGTGGCTAACTCACTGAGTACACACCTGACCCTGTGCTAGTCTCACATGTGTTATATCCTTTCATCCTCACACTAGCCCTCATTATCCCCATTTTACAGAGAGAAAACCGAGGCTCGGAGAGGTTAAGTCCATCCAGATAAAAAGGCAGAACCTTTTTATCTGAGTCCAGGACTGCTGTACGCAGGCCCACGTGCTTACCCATGTTGGGGCTGGGAGAGGAGCGGGTGCAGGGTGGCAGGGGCCAGGCTGAGGAGTGTACAACGATACAGTCATATCTGCTGCTGCTGCACTCCTAATTAGACTGTTTAAAAATGACCAAAGTGGCCGGGCGCGGTGGTTCACGCCTGTAATGCCAGCACTTTGGGAGGTTGAAGTAGGCATATCACCTAAGGTCAGGAGCTGGAGACCAGCCTGGCCAACATGGTGAAAGCCCGTCTCTACTAAAAATACAAAAATTAGTCGGGCATGGTGGCGGGTGCCTGTAATTCCAGCCACTTAGGAGGCTGAGGCAGGAGAATTGCTTGAACCTGGGACGTGGAGGCTGCAGTGAGCCATGATTGCGCCATTGCACTCCAGCCTGGGCAACAGAGCGAGACTCCATCTTGAAAAACAAATTAGGCCGGGCGCGGTGGCTCAAGCCTGTAATCCCAGCACTTCGGGAGGCCGAGGCGGGTGGATCACGAGGTCAGGAGATCGAGACCATCCTGGCTAACATGGTGAAACCCCGTCTCTACTAAAAATACAAAAAACTAGCCGGGCGTGGTGGTGGGCGCCTGTAGTCCCAGCTACTCGGAGGCTGAGGCAGGAGAATGGCGTGAACCCGGGAGGCGGAGCTTGCAGTGAGCCGAGATCGCACCACTGCACTCCAAGCCTGGGCGACAGAGCGAGACTCTGTCTCAAAAAAAAAAAAAAAAAAAGAAAAACAAATTAAATTAAATTAAATTAAATTAAAATAAGACTGACTAAACTGATCAGAAAAGAAGATCCTTTGGGGCTGAGAAAGGCTAAAACATGGTCCAAGTTTAACAAAAAGGGACTTGGAGGTAAGTGACCACAGCTGTGAGGGAGGGCAGTGCCACTGTGGGTCTGCCGAGGGAGGGATGGAGACGATGCAGCCACGTTAGAGGAGGCAAGCCTTCTTCCCGATGCTGTGCCGGTTGGACCCTGGTGGAACCATTTCCCCGCCACGCCCTAGGGACTCACTGCAGCACGGATCCTGCCTGGAGTGAGACCACGCAATGAAGCCTCATCCACCATGTGCCCAGTACTGAAAAGTTTCATGCCAGGTTCACAAACTGTTAAACGTAAGATATTCTATCCAGCTCATTAAGCTGTACACTGACAGGTTGTGTGCTCGCCTGTACGCATGTTTGTGATATTGTAAAATATATATTTGGTCTTCGACCTAGTTTCCCAGCGTACAACTCCTAAAATCCTTAGAATCTCCAAAGTGATGTCTTTTTGTATGCTAATGAGCTGATGGAGAGCTGGCAGCCCCTAGGGAGCTTCAGGATGGGGGCTGGTTACCCCAAAATACCCAGGCAGGATTAAAGGGTTGGACTTTCTTTTCTTTTCTTTTTTTTTTTTTTTTTAACGGAGTTTGACTCTGTCTCCCTGGCTGGAGTGCAGTGGTGTGATCTCAGCTCACTGCAACCTCCGCCTCCTGGGTTCAAGTGATTCTCCTGCCTCAGCCTCCCCAGTAACTGGGATTACAGGCGCCTGCCACCACGCCCAGCTAATTTTTTTGTATTTTTAGTAGAGATGGGGTTTCACCATGTTGGTCAGGCTGGTCTCGAACTCCTGATCTCAGGTGATCCACCTGCCTCGGCCTCCCAAAGTGCTGCGATTACAGGTGTGAGCCACCACGCCAGGCCAAGATTAGAGGGTTGGACTTTCAACCCCAACCCCAACCCCATCCTTCGGGAAGGGGAGAGGGGCTGAAGGTTAAGTTGATCACTAGTGGCCAATAGTTTAATCAATGATACCTATGGAATGAAGCCCCCATACAAACCCAAAAGGACAGGGTTCAAGTGCTTCCGGATAGTTGAACACATGGAGGTTCCTGGAAGGTGGCGTGCCTGGGGAAGGCATGGAAGCTCAGTGCAGCTTCTCCCAGACCTCGCCCTCTGCACCTCTTCATCTGTATCCTTTATAATAAACCAGTAAACCAGTAATATCCTTTATAATAAACCAGTAAACGTGTGTTCCTGTGTTCTGCGAGCCACTCTAGCAAATTAATGGAGCCCAAGGAGGGAGTCATGGGAACTCTGATTTATAGCAAGTCAGTCAGGACCACACGTAAAGCAGCCTGGGGCGTGGGATTGACACTGGAAGTGGGGGGCTGTCCTGGGGACTAAGACCTCAACCTGTGGGATTAGATACTATGTCCAGGTGGAGAGCGTCAGAATTGAATTAGATTGGAGGACGCTGACTGACGGCAGCCACAGAATTGACGGCTTGCTTGGTATGTGCACGCATTTGGTCACAGAAGTCTTCTGTACTGATTATTGCAGGGTGAAAGCAGAGAAAAGACAGTTTTCATCTTTTCCTATACTTTCATTAAAAAGTTAATCATTCGGCCAGGCGCAGCGGCTCACAGCTGTAATCCCAGCACTTTGGGAGGCCCAGGCAGGTGGATCATCTGAGCTCAGGAGTTTGAGACCAGCCTTGCCAACATGGCAAAACCTTGTCTCTACTAAAAATACAAAACTTAGCCAGGTGTGGCGGCACACGCCTGTGATTCCAGCTACTTAGGAGGCTGAGGCAGGAGAATTGCTTGAACCTGGGAGGCGAGGTTATAGTGAGCCGAGATCAGGTCACTGCAATCCAGCCTGGGCAACAGTGTAAGACTATGTCTTAAAAAAAAAAAAAAAAAAAAAAAAAAGTTAAACAATCATTCTATCCTCCTATCTTGGCAAAAACCGTATTTGCTACCTAGAGGACTAGATTGTCCCATAAAGTTCACGCTAGACAGTGGTGACCTGGGAGATCCAGCCCTGAGCCTGCAGCCTGCCCATCCCTTCTGCATCCCACACTGGACGCCCCAGCCACACCCTCAAACTCCAGCCACAGTCCTTGCAAATGAATCTCCCTGGACCAGCCCTTCGCCACCAGCAGTGTGGCCTGCCCTGGCAGGATGAGCCCCAGGCAGAGGCCTGCAGGGCCCGGAAGCAGGCTCACGGCTGTCTGGGCCAGAAACCCCAGGAGCCTAAATTCTCATGATGCGGCTGAAGAGGGTGGGCATGGGCTGTAGGTGGGCATTTCTCCCTGAGGACCCAGCATGCCTTCTCCTTTCAGGTAAAGCGTGTTTTCCCTTATGTCCTGGCTGTGAGGAAACGCAGGGGAAGCTCCATTCTTAAAGCTCCATCCTTGCACCCGCATTGACCTTGACTTGCATATTTGTCTTCTCCTTGACCTTGATCCTGCTCTTCTGTTTTTGTTATTTATTTTTATTTTTTGAGATGGAGTCTCACTCTGTTGCCCAGGCTGGAGTGCAGTGGTGTGATCTCGGCTCACTGCAACTTCCACCTCCTGAGTTCAAGCAATTCTTCTGCCTCAGCCTCCTGAGTAGCTGGGATTACAGGCATGCATCACTATGCCCAGCTAATTTTTGTTTTTTTAGTAGAGACAGGGTTTCACCATGTTGGCCAGGCTGGTCTCGAACTCCTGACCTCAAGTGATCTGCCTGCCTCGGCCTCCCAAAGTGCTGGGATTACAGGTGCAAGCCACCACAACTAGCCTGTTTTTATTTTGTTATTTAATTTGATGTATTTTCCGTCATAAGCCTCTTGAGGGCAGGCATACTGGATTCCAGACTCCCTGCCCTATGGGGAAGGGAAACGCTGTAAGACACCAGAGGGAAGCTTCTAAATCAGAGAACTGGGGGCAGGCCTCCTCTTTCCCTGATTTAAAGGCAATTATGTGGCTATAGGACTTGCAGGAAGTTGTAGAAAAGCAGGTGAGAGATCAGAAGAGGGAGAACAAGTAGTTAAAGGTGAGTAGAGGATGGGTTGCCTGGGAGAAATTGTTCTAGGGAAGGAATGAGAGTTGAAGCCAGCTGGACTTCCTGGGTCAACTGGGGACTTAGAGAACTTTTCTTACAAGAGGTTTGCAAAATGCACCAATCAGTGCTCTGTAAGAATGCACGAATCAGTGCTCTGTAGCTAGCTAGAGGTTTGTAAAATGGACCAATCAGCACTCTGTAAAATGGACCAATCAGCAGGACGGGGTGGGGGGACAAAAAGGGAATAAAAGCTGCACCCCACCCCACCCCCCAGCAGTAGAAACCTGCTTGTGTCTCCTTCCATGCTGTGGAAGTTTTGTTCTTCCGCTCTTCACAATAACTCTTGCTGTTGCTCACCCTTGGGGTCCTTAAGAGCTGTAACACTCACTGCGAGACCACAAACCCACCGGAAGGAACCAACTCCAGACAGGAAAATTCAGAGATGAGACAAACCCTGGTCCTCAAGTGCAAACTGGAACCATAACCCTGGAATCCCAGCACTTTGGGTGGTTGAGGCAGGAGGATTGTTTGAGCCCAGGAGTTCAAGCAAGAGTAATGTAAGGAGATGCCATCTCTACAAAAAAAAAAAAAAAAAAAAAAAAAGCCAGGCACCGTGGCTCACGCCTGTAATCCCAGCACTTTGGGAGGTCGAGGTGGGCGGGTCACCTGAGGTCAGGAGTTCAGGACCAGCCTGGCCAACATGGTGAAACTCCATCTCTATTAAAAATACAAAAATTAGCCAGGCGTGGTGGCAGGTGGCTATAATCCCAGCTATGTGGGAGGCTGAGGCAGGAGAATCGTTTGAACCCAGGAGGTGGAGGTTGCAGTGAGCTAAGATCTTGCCATTGCACTCCAGACTGGGCGATAAGAGTGAAAACTCTGTCTCAAAAATAAATAAAAATAAAAATTAAAAAAATTAGCCACATACAGTGCTTGCCTGTAGTCTTAGCGATTTGGCAAGCTAAGGCAGGAGGATCACTTGACCCCAGGAGGTTGAGGCTACAGTGGGCTGTGATTGTACCACTGTACTCCAGCCTGGGCAACAGAACAAGATCCTGTCTCAAACCAAACCAAACTGAAACTTGACAGTGATATTCACATCCTCAGGAACAAAACCTGGGTCTGGATTAAGGAAAGACTGAAGCCAGATCTAAGGAAGAACTTCCTGGTTGTGGTGTGGTGTCACTGAAGGGCCTGGCTTTAGGCAGTTTGTCTCTTGTTTAGTGCTCTGGGGTTTACCACTCATGGAGCCTTGGGCAACGGAATGGTGCCTCAGGGCCTTAGTTTCTCATCTGTAGAATGGGGATAACTAGAGTCTCTGCCTCCTGGGGTTGTCGGGAGGATGAGCTAATGTGTGTGCTTTGTTTCCTCAATATATGTGATACCTGGGACATCATAAGCGAGGAATTACTAGCTGCCACTGGAGCCTGCCCACTTGCTTCTGAGCTCCTTACAGCTCCCGGTTGGGTCCTGTGAGTCTCAGTTTTCTTTTATTCTTTTTTTTTTTTTTTTTTTTTTTGAGACAGAGTTTCACTTTTATTGCCCAGGCTGGAGTGCAATGGCCAGATCTCAGCTCACCGCAACTTCCGCCTCTCGGTTGAAGCAATTCTCCTGTCTCAGCCTCCGCAGTAGCTGGGATTAGAGGCACGTGCCACCACATCCGGCTAATTTTGTATTTTTAGTAGAGATGGGGTGTCTCTATGTTGGCCAGGCTGGTCTCGAACTCCTGACCTCAGGTGATCCACCCTCCTTGACCTCCCAAAGTGCTGGGATTACAGGCATGAGCGACCGCACCCTGCTGAGCCTCAGTTTTCTCACAGGTAACTTGGGGATGAAGAGGCTGCTTTCCTGAGGCTGCTTTAGCTTCCAGGACAAGGCAGAGGTCACAGACTCCATCCTTACTGGTAGCAGAGAAGGGCTCCGGAATCCCCTAGAGAAGCTTCAGTTAAGATGGAGGACTACCCAGCCTGAGGCTAGACATTCTCTCCCCTGAAGTCAGGGGCTGGGTGGGGTGACATGCAGATGTGCTGCCCAAGGGCAGAAGCGGAGGGGAGGGGAGAGCCAGTCTGAGTTGTGAGGACACTTCGCTGGATGAATGGGGAGATCCCTGGCCAGTCACTCCCCTCTGCGTCTCCTTGGGGTTCCATCTGCAGACTGGGGCTTGGCCCTCACTAAGGCTGCTGGGGACGGGACCAGCTCCGTTGGAGAGAGGGTGGGTGCCACCTGGGCACTCCGTCACCTGTGGAAAGGTGGCAATAGCACTGTGGGCTTTCAAGGCAAGGGAGGGTGGGAGGAACCAGACTTGAAGGGAGCCAGGGGAAGGGGTGGACACAGTCATTGGCCAGGAACAAGAGACAGTCCCTAGAGGAAGATTAGGAACCAACCTCAGCTTTAGAATGGAGAAGATCATGAAGGAAAGAAAAGAGGCGACTTCTCTGAAGACAAGCTTTTTGTAGACTTGGGGAAAAGCTGACAGTAAAGAAACAGCAAGAAGGCTGGTCATGGTGGCTTATGCCTGTCATCCCAGCACTTTGGGAGGCCGAGGCAGGTGGATCACTTGAGGTCAGGAGTTTGATACCAGCCTGACCAACATGGTGAAACCCTATCTCTACTGAAAATACAAAATTAGCTGGGCGTGGTGGCGCGTGCCTGTAATCCCAGGTACTTGGGAGGCTGAGGCAGGAGAATTGCTTGAACCTGGGAGGTGGAACTTGCAGTGAGCCGAGGTCACACTACTGCACTCCAGCCTGGGCAACAAGAGCGAAACTCTGTCTCTAAATAAATAAATAAATAGAAAAAAAAAGAAACAGAAGTGGACTGGAATTCTCACAACTCAAAACTATCCAGTCAGGACCAACTCCCTCCCAGAGCAATGTTTATTTTGCTTTTTAATTCGCATGTGCCTTGCTTCCTTCCAGAAAGGATTTGAAGAGGTTGACAGCAAATGTGTATCCTAAAGACAAGTCTTTATTGAGGATCCACTATGCCCAGGCCAGGTACAAAGACTCCAACATGCCTGCCCTCAAGAGGCTGATGACGGAAAACACATCAGATTCAATAACAAAATGAAAACGGAAGAGCAGGATCAGGGTCAAGGTCCACCCGGGTGCAAGGATGGGGCTTCAGGTGGACCTCTAAGTTTTCTCACAGCCAGGACATAAAGGGAAGCGTGCTTTATCGGAAAGGAGAAAGCATGCTGGCTCCTCGGGGAGAAATAAAGCTGAAGGTCGAATTGTAAAAGTGAAATGAACAATTGGCTGTGTCAGAGATACCAACACAAGAATTGCACTAGGGCAAGAAAGAAGATTCTGCCCGACTGCTTTCTGGCACTTATGTGATGGAGACCAGATGCAAAGCAGCAAAAAGGACTAAGTAGAAGGAAAGAGCTTAGTGCTGGAAGGAATCTGAGAGGTCATTTACGCTATCCTTTCGGTTTCGCAGATGAGGAAACTGAGGCCCAGGAGGCAGTGATTTGATCAAGGTCGCCCCTTACCCATCCCAGGGGCAACAAAATGCTCACATGGCCACTGCTGTCAGCAACTGTGCAGTCCCAGCTTAAAGACAGTCTGATGACTTGTGGAAAGGTGGCCAGTGAGGAGGGCACATCCCCAAATAAGAGACTTCCCAGACGTTCACAGATAGTATCTATAAGCCCAAAGTATCAGCCTTTGAGTGGAAGGTCAAGTGTAAACTTGCCTCAAAACCATCCTTTGGCGAACAAAGTAGAATATGAACAAGCACATTTTTATGCCAGTAACAAGTCCACAACCGAGCTTGAATGGTGGTAGAAGGAAAAAGGGCTTTAGGTCCACCAGGATGTGGGCTCGGCTTCCCACGCCATACCCAGGCTGCACTATGGGACTCCCTATCAATAAACTGGCAAGAATTAGACTCAGATAGATCATGGCGTCTGTATGGGGACCAGCACGTAGCACACGGTCAACAAACATATTAACCTGTTCCTGGATAGAGAAACAACTTCCGCCAATTGCAATCTTAAAATTAACGACTTAGACACTTAAGCATGGTGTGAGCTGGTGAGCGTGGAGGGGGAAATAGTACACGAATAGGAAACGTTTGCAAATGGAACTGGGATTTAAAAAAAAAGAAAAGAAACCCAGGGGAATTGACACTGGGAGAAAAGGCTCATCTCCGCTTCTGGGACAGCAGCCTGCTCTGGTCGAGGGGCCCGTCCATCTTGGGAGACCCTCTAAGGACCCTTCATAGTTCAGGGCTACGTGACCTAAGCCAAGTGGGGTCCAAGCTAAGCAGCGCAGAGCAGACTGACCCCTGCTCAACAGGCCCCGGGTTGGGCTGCCTTTTAAAGTCAGAGAGAGGAGGTGGAAGTATTTCAATGAACAAGCAAAAACGTGAGTACTCCAGTTGAAGAGGGATGTTGGGGGGAGGTTTGTGAAAGGTACAACTGCGCAGGTGGACAGAAGCAAAATCATAGGGAGCCTCAGTGCCAGATAGGAAGAGGGGAGCCATGGGAGGTTTTAGAGCAGGGGAGTGGCACCCTCAGCAGTCCGCCTTGTGAAGATGATTGGTGGGAGCTGGAGAGGAGGCGGGATGCCTGCTCACTCACGGCACAAGCCCCTATTTGCATTACTAATGAGATTGGTTTTCCTTGCTGGCCCAGCTGGCTCTGGCAGATAAGTGGGACTCTGTGCCCAGGGGCAGGTTTTCCAGAAAGGTCTTCCAGACAGACCTGGGTGCTTGGTCCTTTTGCTCCCATCCCCCTCCCCAACACACATGTACACACACTCAGTCCTCCCAGTTTTTCCAGCCGAGCTGGAGGGAAAGGCTTGTGCCCATCTCCTAGTTTGCTAGGCCTTACCCAGGCCATTAGGATTCCCTGATGACTACAGGCCTCAGCAGAGCCCCTTCCAGCTGGCGGCCCTTTGCCCTTGCCCCCCTCACCTCCACCTACATCTTCCCATGTGTCCCTGGTTGGAAATCTCACTCTGGGTCTGGCCGGTGGTTTTTGCATTAGGCCAGGAGGATAACCAAGCCCCATGGCCTGAGCTGTGAACCTGGGCATGCCCCGTGACCAGTTGGCCTCAGACCTGAGGCCTCTGTGCCCTCTCCCGGGGGCTCTCCATTGAGAATCAGGACCCCTACAGGAAGGAGCTGAGGACTCCCCTGTCCAGCCCCGCTTCTTCCTCTGCTGGAAATATCAGCTCCTCAAGCTCAGAGGCTCAGGGTTCATTCTTAGCACTGTCTGAGCAGGGTGTAGCTCTTATTCCTCTTTTCTTTCTTTCTTTTTTGTTTTTTTGAGACAGAATCTCGGTCTTGTTGCCCAGGCTGGAGTGCAGTGGTGCAATCTCGGCTCACTGCAACCTCCGCCTCCCAGGTTCAAGTGATTCTCCTGCCTCAGCCTCCCGAGTAGCTGGGATTACAGGCACCCACCACCATGCCCAGCTAATCTTTTGTATTTTTAGTAGAGACAGGGTTTCACTATGTTGGCCAGGCTGGTCTGGAACTCCTGACCTCAGGTGATCCACCCCCCTCAGCCTCCCAAAGTGCTGGGATTACAGCCACCACACCCAGCCTTCTTATTCCTCTTTTCTAGGACTCACAATGATAGTTAACTTCTCTGGAAAGAACCTGACACTTCCCAAAGTGCTTTCACAAAGAGTATTCCACCTGAAGTTCTTCACGGCCCTGCAAGCAGGCAGGGCAGGTGGTTGTGTTATTATCATCATCCAATTTGCAGATGAGAAAACTGAAGGAGGGAGGAGACTCATCGACGGTATGACAGCTCTTTGTGTGTAGAGTTTAGGGCTCTGCACGCCCGACCCTTCCCTGAGATCAGCTTTCAGTGACCACCCTCTCCACCAGGCACAGATGGAATAGCTGGGCCACCTGAACGTGGAACACAGCCTGCAGGACTGCAATCTCGGAGCTGGAAGTCCTTGGCCGGCAGCTTACCCAACTCTCCTATTTACTGAGACTCAGAACAGTTAAGGGAGTTGCCTAATATCAAGATGGTGGCAGAGCCAGGTCTCAGGTGCCCTAACTCCCTGCCTGGAAGCCGACCACCTCCTCACACTGGCCCCTCTCACCCCAGAGCCCGCTCCGGCGTCTCCTTCATTCCCTAGATGTATGGGTGTGCCTGACATTTCTGGAATTCACTCCACACACATAATGAGGCCATTTTGAGAAGGCCCGCCTCAGGGGGAACCAGAGAGCTGTCTAGTGTCCCCATCCTGACCCCTGCCAACTCCTCCCGGCTGTACAAGCCAGGCTGCAAACAGATAAATCGACACTACTGGCTTCGGCAAGCCTACCCCTGCTCGCCCTACACCTTTCCAGCCTGAAGAACTAGCAGTGAGGGATTTGGGATTCACCGCTGCCATGCAGGGAACGAAGCGGCCTCAGGTGTCATCAGGCGGGTTGCTGCATGGGTCAGTATTAATGTGGCAAATGCTGATGTCAACTTAGCAGGTATGGAAACAGAATGGGGGCTCCTATCAATGGCGTGGAAGTGATTGTAGCTGCACCCAGTGGCATTGGTGTGACTCTCTGAGATATTAGTTTGACATGAGGGTATGGGGCTGTGCCTGCTGGCAGAACTGTTGTGCACCTGGGGTAGCCGCTGTACTCACGAGAGATAGGCTGCCTAACGCTGAAGAACCGGGTTTCAGCCTCTGAGCGCGGGACCTTCTCTCCAGCCGCCGTGGCCCACTGAGACCCGAGCGACAGAAAAGGAGCAAACGGGCAGGCAGGCCCTCCCAGGCAGCAGCAGGACAGGGTGCCCGAAGGAGAGTGTGGAGTTGCCACTCAAAAGATTCTAGAAACTCTGGTCGGGTGCGGTGGCTCACGCCTGTAATCCCAGCAGTTTGGGAAGCCGAGGCAGGTGGATTACCTGAGGTCAGGAGTTCGAGACCAGCCTGGCCAACATGGTGAAACCCCATCTCTGCTAAAAAATACAAAAATTAGCCAGGCATCGTAGCGCGCACCTGTAATCCCAGCTACTTGGGAGGCTGAGGCAGGAGAATCGCTTGAACTCGGGAGGCAGAGGTTGCAGTGAGCCAAGGTTGTGCCACTGCACTCCAGCCTGGGCAACAGAGCAAGACTCTGTCTCAAACAAAAAGAAACTCAATAAACTCAACTCTGCCCAGGTGCCTTAGCTATTTCCCTGCCCAGAAGCAGGCAGGAGACCGAGTGCTCCTTCCCAGAAGGCCCGTTTTCCAGCGTGTCACCGTCCAGTCTCCCTTGCAGAAGTCCTGGGAGATGGGATCCGGCCTCTTCCCTCTCTTCCCACCTTCTCCACTCCCAGAAGCTATTCCTGCACTCCTGGCATAGCCTCTCATTGAGAGCAGGGAATTCCCTCCCTGGCAGCAGGATAAAGAAGGACCCTGCTTGGAGCTGGGACAGCCAAAGGGAAAGGGCCTGGACGGGGAGGAGGTAGAAGTCTGGCCCCTGCTGCCCCCCGCCCACATACCTCCACCCCCTTACCCCCGCCCCAAGAATGTAATTAAGCAGCAGCTTCTGCCAGGAGCCAAGCTTTCTGCCTTCCGACTATAAATCACCTTCTGAATCATCTCTCAGCTCCTAGAGAAGGAACTTCTGCTCAGGCTGCTCCAGGCGGCCCTGGTGCCACTCCCCCTGGGAAGCCTGCCTCCCTCACCCCTCCTGTGCCCAGCCCCCTGGCTCTAGGTCCTAGCAAGAGTCTGGCAGACTCTGGGGGTCGGGGAAGGATGAGGGGACACTCCAGTAACCTTCTCTACCCTGCCCGCCCCTTCCTGGGCAGGCAAAGAGCTGCAGTGAGGTTAGCCTAGCCCAGCGCCCTCAACTTAAGAATAAAGCTACAGCACTGTGGGGCAAGCAGGCAAAAAGAAGAAAAGGGGAAAACAGAGCCAGGTGTGGCAAATCTGGGAGGGCTTCTTGGAAAAGGCAAGTTTGGCTCCAGGGCTTCAGTGAGCCAATAGCTTGCAGATAGGAGGTGAAAACGGCTAACATCGATATATTTCCTGTACGCAAGGTATCATTCTAAGAAGTATTCACTGAATCATTTTTGAAACCCTATGAAATAGAGGCAATCATTACACTCATTTTACAGATGAGGAAACTGAGGCTTGTAGAGGTTAACTTGCCCTAGGTTACCCAGGTAGTACATGAAAAAGCCAGATGTGAATGCAGACGGCCTGGCTCCAGAAGAGTGGGAGGGTTTGGGGCGAGGTTTGGAAGTGCAAGCAGGTTGGCTTGGCGGGAGTAGGGCAGCCAGCTCTTTGGGATTTAGGTCAGATGGAGTCACAGAAAGAAAGGGGTGGACTGTCTAATACAGGCCCGGAATGTGTGCCATGGAGTGTCATGCTTCACAGCAATGAAGCCAGAACCTGTCATAGCCCTGTGACTCTGAGAGGCAGAAGAGACCCCTCCATATGGTTGACGAAAATGAAGCCCAGAAGGAGGCAGGGACTTGAATGAAGCCCAGAGAAGGGAAGGGACTCATCCTAGGCCAAGGGTCCATTGGTATTGAACTTGGAATTCAGACCTAGGTCTCTCCAACACCCCACTCTCACCATTTTCCAGCATACAGGATAACATGGATGTACAGATGTCACCTCAGGATGGCTCTTTGCAGGGGGTGTGGGTGGGGCTAGGCATGCCTCGTCCCTGCGTTAGGAATGAGGGGTGGAGGATGTCTTGCCCTCCTTGGCAGCTGGAGAAGGTTTCTGTGGCTCCCATCAGGGTGGGTGGAAAAGGTTCTGCTCAACTCCTGGCTCATCACATTCTGAGACCAAAAAAATTTCCTTTTTCCCACTTCTTTTTCCCTTGAAGGGTCTGTTAGCTGCATCCTCCTGTGAGATAAGTCACCTTTCCTGTGCCATCCCCTGGTTTCTTGTCTCCTGCCCAGACTGAGGAGAGACTTCTTCCAATTCTACATCTGCCCAAGTACCATTCATGTTTATTAGCATTAAGTTCTGTAGTGAATAGAATGAGAGATGCTTGCTGGGCTGAGTCCATTCTTTGGAGATTGCTAACCAGAGCCCTCTCTGCCTCAGTTTCTCCACCTTTGTCAGTGACTGAGCATGTACCCAGATGCCAGAGTGTGGGCTCTGGTAGGGCTTGGCTGGGTTTGCCACTGGTGAAGCTGCAGCAAGTACCTCCTAAAGAACTTGGCACCAAAGTCCAGCTCCTGCCTCTTTTGACCTCCTCGCCAAAGGTCTTCCCACCAGGCCAGGATTAATTGCAGGGCAGACATCATAGACCCAAGCCCTCAGATTCCCTGGGGTGGAGGTGGGGGTGATACTCAGACTCCACCCATCACTCACCTCCTGGCCCCGGAGCTGTGGATAAAATGCTCTGAGAGTCTAGAACTTTCCCTGAGAGCGTCCCCTTCCCCCATGCCGTCCCCACACATATTAAAGCAGGTTCTTCTAAGGACATAACTCAGCTCAGGCTCTTGGTATTATTATAACGTTTGACCTGTTTTTTTCTTTTTAAGCCAAATGTGATCCTATCAGAAGAATACCAACAGATCAGCCACCAATTTTGCTCCCTCTGGACTCCGAAGCCCCACCCATGACGGGGGCGGGGTGAGCAGGGGGGCTGTTAACTCACTTCCAAGAGACCTGGACTAATTTCCCCGCCATATCCCCCCAGGGAAAGGTCTGCCCTGGAAGGGAGACCACCCGGTTAAAGCCTGGCCATCCGATCTGGTATCTGCCCATCTGTCTGTCTGTCTGTCTGTGGGATCAACAGCCTCCAGCTAGCTCAGCTCCTCACCAGCCCCAGCCAGCCCAGCCCCAGTGAGCTGTAATTCCTGCCTGTTACAAGTGTTAACACCTGGCCTGGGGCCTTCCTCCCCCGCAGTCTCCAGGTGCCTCCCTGAGCCCAGCCCACTGACCCCCACGGGGTTTGACTGAACATGTTCACAGGCCTCTGAAAGGCGGGTGGAGGTGGGAGTGGGTGGGAGAGGCAGCAGGACATGTGACAGATGGGGAAACTAAGGTAGGTCCTAGGCAGGTGCTCGAGTGGAAGGATGGGTCCCAGGACGATGAGAACTCAGGTGTCCTATTTCCCAGGTCACTGCCCTTGTCCTCTGCAAAACACTTTCACCCAAGCTGTGAGGCAGGGCAGTCTGGGGACCCCTGGGTGAAGTGTAAGGAAGCAGACCCAGATGGGTGGCCACTGGTCCTCAGTCACACAGCGGCAGGGTGAGCTCCTGATCTCCAGCAGGCCCCCTCCATCTGCGTGTCCACCGCTGGAATGTAGCAGGTGCTGGGCTAGGCCCTAATAATATAGGTTCATCCCCCCACCCCACGCCCCCAAGAAGGAGAAGACAGACAAGTTTCTCCAGCAGGAGCTAACTGGGACTGACAAGGGGAATTCGAGAAATCAGTGCTGCTGTTTCCTGTCCCGGCTCTGTCACTACCTGGAGAACATCTCTTCCTCCCAGGGACGTCAGTTTGAGGCCCCTTAGAGCTGTCCCTTCTGGTCAACCTTCTCTCAGGACTGGGGTCTGAGCGGTGCGGGCTCAGGGTGTCGTGCTTGAGGGTCCGCATGGATGGAAATCCCAGCTACATGACTTCCCCTGTAAATCCTTCCTGGGGAATGAGTGAGCTGGGTGGTCCAAAGAGGGCAGGCCAGGATGGGCTTAGATGCTCAAAGTGCTGGAATCTGACTGCCTGGCGGGGGCTAGGTTGGGGAGTGGGGGCAGAAATGGAATCAGGAAGCAGAGGCCCTGATCTACCTACAGCCCCAGCCCTAGCCCTGAGAAGGTGACTCACCCTCCACCCCAGCTCCAAGACCAAAGGAAAACAACCTCAGAGAGAAGGGCCAGTGACTCTAGCGCCTGGACAGACAGGACAAGCTGGTGTCAAGGAATCCTGTGCCCCTGCCTCTCTAGCGTGCCATCCCTGGCCAGCTGTGCCCCCTGAAGCCACCTTGTGAGACTTTTGCTTCCTGTTGGACCTTCCCTCCGGGCCCATGGCTGCCCACCAGACACCCAAGCTCAGGTGTCATTCATACCCACAGGTAGATGTCTGCAAACATATTCACAGCCATTCAGCCCCAGGCCCAGCACCTGGGGACAGGATCACAGGCAGACTCAGACACAGCCCTCACACAGCTATGGACTTGAGTATCGCTCTCCTCCTTACAAGCACAATCAGGTCATGGCCATGAGCACTGATATTCACGCACAAAGACATCTGTGGGGCTTTCCTCACACTGTCATGAAGGCATGCGCGCGCACGTATACACACACACACACACACACACACACACACACTCACTCACATGCCCAGTCATGAACACAGTCAAGCCCAGCGTCACAAGCAGACACAGGCTCTGACCTTTACATGGGCAAAGATACTTCTAGACTTCTCTGTCTCTTACACATGTACATACACACATCACAGCATCAGCCACTTGCTAACACTTGTGTGCAGAGACACAGCACAACCTGTCATGGGCCATGGATTCCCCAACACACCCACACGATTTCATATCCACAGTAGCCCAGTTGCGGGCACAAACACTTTTGCACATACAGACACACTAGTGTATAGAAAACACCTCTCGGGGTCATAGACCCAGAACACATACACACACACAACACACACCCATACATCTCTCTCCTCGGCCTAGACAAAGCAGCATTCCTGTCCCCCACCAAATTCCCAAACAAGCCATGTGTCTAGCATTATGTTAGGGCCAATGTCTTGACCTTCCAGGTTTCCCCAGCGTTTCCTCCTATTGGGTAACCCCTATCTAGATGGTCCCCAAGACACCATCTAACACCAGAATCTCCACCGACTGGAAGAGTGCCCTCTTCTAGCTCATAGGGCTGGAGAGCCTGGGCTCTCTTCCTCAGTCCCTGCCACCTATGGGCTGCCAAGCCTTTCCTTCCTACCCTCCCCCAACCCGCCAGAGTCCCTGCGAAGGCAAGGCAAAAAACGGCATGGCCTTGGCCGGAGAATGGGAAGAGGGGCAGGAATGGCCGGGTGAGGCTAGACTGGTGTTGGCAGCAGTCTTTCCCCAGACTGGCCGAACCTCCTTCCTGAGGTCCCTGGCTGCCCTGGCCACCCCATGGACCTCTTTATGTGCTGGAAGCCTCAGGTGAGCCCAGCCCCACGGAAAAGTGTGGGTTGGGCAGAAGAAAGACTTCCCCTTGGCTGGCTGTCCTGGGAGCAACTCCTAGTACCCTCTAAACAGAGACCGTTGGCCATGTCCCCACCCTCTCTCCCAGGGGCCCCAAACACCCAGACACAAATGCTACCACCCCCAAACAACTGGAAGACTCGGGGTGTGGCCCCCAAATCTCGCTGTCTCTGCTCCTCCTACCCTAGGCTCTGGGTTGGTGAAAGGCAGGGAGTCTGGGGACCTGCAGGCAGTACCGCACCATGGTGGCACTTCTCTCTGACTTTCACCCCAGGGGCCACAGCCCATTTCTCACTCACAGATCCCAAATTCTTCCTCCTCACCTCCCACCCCCAGGCCGAGGCTCTCCTGCATCCAGGAGGGGAAGATTCTTTAATTAAAGTTTTCCGGAATGCAGAGGGCTGGAGACTGGGGAGAGGCGGGGTGTAATTTAGAGAACTGGTTTCAGTGTCTTCCCCTCTGGCCCCTGGGACCTGCAGAGGGTGGGAGAGCGGCGATGGGGCCGCTCTGAAAACAAGGGGACTCCTGGAGCTGGGGCTCCCAAAGGGATGTTTATTCCTCACCCCGGCCCCCCAGACACGCACAGCCCCCCAAGCACTGCGCCCGGCTTCCCAGCCTTATTTACTAAAATGTCTTTTGTATCCGCATTTCTCAGGGACGGAATTCTCCTTTCCCTCTCCCTTTCTCCTCGGTCCTCGGTTTTCCAAAAGGAACAAATGTGACATGGAGAATTGGATTTTTGGTCAAAGAATAACAAGCCTACCCCTCCCAGACAACCCATTTTCAAGGAACCCCCCTTTTGCCAGGGTGGACAAGCAAGAAATGAATAAAATCCGAATTCAATGGCATCCCGGATCAGCAAATACCATATTCACTTCAGAGGCTCAAGATGAATCTAGAGCAGTGGGGAGAATCTGATGAAATACCCCCACCCACTCCCCTGCCCCGGGAGGAGCCCTGAAGCCTTTGGGGTCTGAAATAGGAAGGCAAAGGGGGGTTATTGTGGGGGAATCTCTTGATGGAGGCGCCGGCAGAGGTGGGGTGGCAGTGAAGGAACAGGATGGTTTTGCCCATGAAGACCCCAAAATGGAGAAGAGGAGTGGCTGGGCCCCAGGGACAGTGCTGGATTTCCAGAAACCCAACTGCAAGCAAACGGGGGGTCTTCGGGGGCCTCTAGATTGGGACGGGCAGAGGGTTAGGATCTAAGAATAAGAAACCTTCTGAGATGGGAAAGTCCTCCAGCCCCTGCAGCGGGGAGCAGGGAAAATGGTGATTATCAGAGGAGCCAGGAGTTGGATTCTGAAGGCGACACCAGCAGAAAATCCAGGAGGGGTAGGTGGGTGGGGGGCTGGAGGGAGGCGAGGAGAGGAGCCCCAGCCCTGCCGCGGCCCACCCCCGGCCGGCGCCCCCACCTTCCCCGGACGCGGCGGAGAAACCGGGCCGCGGGCAGACAAGAGGCGAGTCTTACCACCAAATTGGGTAGCCAGCGAGGACCCTGGTGCCACCGAGCAGGAGGCCGAGGAGCAGCCCGAGCAGGTGGGGCTCCATTAGAAGCGGCGCCGAGGAGGAAGTTTGCCCGCGACCATGAAGAGGGGGAGCGACGCCCCCAATAGTTGGAACAAAGTCCACTTGAGATTGGAAATGACTTTCGGGCTTGTCAGAAGCGCACCTCCACCCGCAGCCGCCCCCCTCCCGAGCCCAGCGCGGAGCAGCCGGGTTTGAGGATGTCAGCGAGCAGCCAATCAGCGCCCGCGGCCTAAGGTAAGAGATGAGTCTGTAGTTCAGCCTGTCAATCACGCGCCCCTCCCGCCCGGCCCACAACTCGGGCTCCGGGAAGGGCATCGCCCAGCAAACTTGGGCAAAGCCCGCGCCCCGGACGCCGCGGGGCTTCGGGAGGATGCGGTGGGCCGGACCCTCTGCTACCGCCGCGGCCCCCCGCTGGCCAGGGTTAGGGCGCGGGGGTTCTGACCCGGGCGTTCACATGGCGAGGGCTTGGCGTGGGCATGAACGGGTGGCTCCTCTGCTGGCGGGGACTGTGACCCGTTGGGACGTGGGCCCGCGAGGAATCGAGGGTAGAAAGCACAGGGATGTTTCCAGAAGCCCCTCTCGGGCAGGCCAGGATCAGGGGGTCGGGGAACGCACCCCCTCCCAGCTTCCAGCCTCCCGAGTCCGCCTGCCCGCCGGCCTCTAGTCGTGGCCGCGGGAGGTCGCTTCCCGGGTGTCCGAGGAACGTGCGGAAAAGTCCGCTGAGGCTCGAAGGTCTGGCTGCGGGCGGCGCCGGGGTACGGAGCCGAGTGTCATTTGAGTCTTTTGTCAGGGATCAGATCGGTATCGGGACCTCCTGCTGCCTTTGCATTTCCTGCAACTGACACCAGCGGCCAGTCGCATTTCCTGCTCTCGGAGTCGGGTCACTTTCTCCTCCTTGAGGGGTTCAGGCCCGACCTCTGGCCAGGGTCGGAGGCACGACCCACAGCCTCACTGGGATTCTTGGTTGGACCATCAGGGACCGGTGAAATGCGCAGCTCTGGCCGAGGGCAGCCCAGGTCCTTGGAGGACCTTGCTGCCCTCCGGAGCGCCCCTCACTGCCTGACTGTCCCGCCTGAGACCCCGGTTCTGCTGATAGGGAGCTCCAGACTGGGGTTTGACGATAGAGGCTCTAGCCCTGTGCGGACACCAAATGCTTCCAGATACCCACCCCTCCCCACAGGAAAGGAGTCCTTCCAGGCCCCCTCCGGGCTTGCTTCCTCTCCTCTCCCTCTCCAGAGCGAGGAATTAGGTCTCAGCCCTGGGTGGTATTGACATCGTGGTCAGGCTTTGGGGACTCACGCCCGGTCACCTGGGTGCCTTCCCCTAGGCCCCCTCCCAGACCACCTGAGGCACCAGGGCTCTGCGCAGCCCGCGTCTGGGGTGAAGGAAGCACTGCCGGTGGGGAGCAGGGACCCCTGTGTAGGGAACTGTGGCATAAAGAGCAGAGAATGAGCCGACCCGAGTCCCACAGAGGCCTGGAACGGCGGGCGTTCCACGAGGTGGGGGTCACGGCTGGAGGAAGTCTCATGCCAGGAGGCCAGACATTCTTGGCCTTTGATCTGAGCCCCCGTACCCACAGCTCGAACCTGCTGCCTCTTCTGGTCGCCGAGCCCTCTCCGCACGCGGCTGCTGCCGGCACAGGGAGCGCGGGGAAATGGCCCCGGGGGCACCAAGGGTCGGGAGAGCCGCCTGGGCTTGTCACGGCTTCTGCTGCGTTCCTAGCCCAGTGCTGGACTGGAGGGAGTGGGAGGGGTGGTTGAAAGAGAGGAGGGAAGGGGAGGAAAAGGAGAGACCGAGAGGAGGAGGAGAGAGAGAGGCGCTCAGAGATGAGAGAGATGCTGAGACAGAAACCAAGAAAAGGGTGGCGGGGGAGGCTGAGCCACCGGCCTGGGGAAGAAAGGGGCAGGGGTGAGGCGGAGAGGACCAAGGAGCTGCAAGGCGAAGAAAAATCGTGAACCTGCCCAGGAGTGGTGAACCTGGTGGGGGCTGAAGAGATGGGGATCCCTAGAGATGCTCCTCATGGCGGGGCTGATTCTGGGGCACCCTGTTTCTGATTCACCTGGAAAGGGGATTGCCATTGTCATGAATGCAGAGCCTCAGGAACAAGGCTCTGGGAGTGGAGAGCTTTCCACATACATCCCTCTTGGATGGAGGCCTGCTAGGTCCTACCTGGAGTCCTGTCCCACCCACAGGGCTCCCAGGTGGCTTTCTAATCAGAGGTGCCTGCTGGAGTCCTGCCCAAGTGCTCGGGAGTTCCAGAGCCCCATGACAGGCATGCTGAGAGCTGGAGAGGGCTACCTTCCCTGGCCAGTCAGACACCACTGTGGATGCAGTGTGGTGGGGCGACAGGGCCTGGACTTGATGGCCTCTTGGGGTCATTGCTGGGCCGCAAGACTCCACAGGTGCCAATGCCGTGAGGTGGGGGCAAAAGATCCGGGGCTGTCGGTGGGGGTGTGTGTTGGCTGAGATATGCCCAGCCAGCATCCTGGGTGCTGTGAGCAAGACAATCATTCCCTGAGGGGCCCTGTGTATCTGAATGCCTCCTCCAGGCAGCCTGGAGCACTCAGAGACCCAGGTCATGTGCATCAGGTGGGAAACAAGTGGGTTGTAGGGTGGAATCCAGGAGCTGGCCATGTGCACCTGGGAAGTGACAGAGGAGAGGACTGGAGCCTATCAGTGGCCCTGCGAGGTGCCCTAGAGAATGGAGGTGTGTGTGGGGATTTCCCCCACCTGAAAGCTCATCAGAGGAGAGGAGTCTGAGCCCGTTCCTTTTCGCCAGGTGTCCTTCCTTCAACACAGGTTTAATTTCCTTCCTCCTGCAAGCTTTGCGCTGCCGCCGGTGGAAATGCAGGAATGGTTTCTGTCAGAGGAGGGCGGGTGCCCCTGACCACACGTCACAGATAGAAACACCCTCTCTCTAACAGGTACCCCAAGCCCCAGGGTGGTTTCACTTGGTGGAGAAAGGGTTAAATTCACTCCAAGACCAGGGAGGGTGGCCGGGGTGGAGGCAACAGCCAGTGGACTAGGAGGCCATCGCCCTGAATGGAAGGGTGGTCTCTTGGAAGAGGGCAGAAGAGGCAACAAGGGCCAGGGACGTGGGGACATAGGGTGGCACATGGGAAGCACTTTTTGTTGTGTGTGTGAATGTGTGGGACATTAGACCTGGGAAGGGGACCCCAGCCCCAGCCCAACCCCTCTCTCTAGTTGGCCCTGAGGTTCCTTTTGATGTGTACGCCCCTGGGCTCAGAGTCCTCCGCTGTGTATTCAGCGAGGCTCCACTGGACCCCCTGCAGAGGCACCGTGTAGACAAAGACTCCAGCGGCCAGGCCCCTGCCCGCCCTCATGCGGCTACCCATCTGTCGCGGGGAGGGAGGAGGAAATCTCTGATCCAGGCACTGTGCAATTCATTTTTGCTTGAAACAGGTATTGGGGCTGCCAGGCGGAGTCAGGAGCCAGACCAACCTGGGGGGATAAAGGGAGAGGAGAAGTCATTGCAGCGGGGAAGCAGGCGGGGAAGTGCCAAGGGCCAAAGGCCTGACACCACAGGGCTTATGGAGGAACAGTGCGAAGGGAGCACATAGGGGGCTCCAAGGCCTCTGACCTGGAGAGGAGGGCGTTTAACTTTCTCCTAGGAGCTGTAGGAACCGCAGAGTGGTTTTAGGCGAGCTCCCTAGAGGCCACTGGAAGGCTGGACAGCAGAGCCTGGAAGCAGGAAGGCCCTAGCCGGGGTGGCGGGCGCAGGAGTAAATCTGATTTCTTTCTATTGCCCAGCTCAGTTTGCTGGCATAGAGGCTGCATCCTGGAAATGCAGGAAGCCCCTGACCTGCACCGGGTAAGCGCAGAGTAGGTAAGCACCAGGTGTTAATCTAACACACAAAGGAGCGCAGGTGCACGCGGAGGTCGGCTCAGAGACCAGCGGCGCGGGCGCGCCCCCTGGCGGCAGTGCTGATAGCAAGGCGGGAGGTCAGCAGGCGAGGAAGGGGTCCCGCCTGGTCCCACTCCGTTTCCTGCGGGCCCAGCATACTCAGTCGTTGCTGGTGAGCAGCCCGGATTTCGGAGGATCTTGGTTAAGTAGGTGTCCTCCTGAGTGAATGCCCTTAATCTACCTCGCAATCCCGGAGCTTTGCTGGGGATAAAGGGTGCCATGGCTTCAGGCTCCCCTCTCCTCCCCAGACAGGCGGAGGGCGAGCGGGCCCAGGTGATACCGGTCCAGGGCTCACTGGGGCACCGCCAGATCCACCCTGTGGATGCCTCCCCCTTTTGCTGACATATGGGAGGCTGCCACCAGCAGGTCTTCCTGGACCCCGAGATCACAGGGGCCGCTGTGGGCACGTGAGAGGTTCTCCCTGTGGCAGTAGTTCCTCCTGTCTTAGCTCTAGCTCCCCAGAGCATTTAATTTTATGTATTTGTATGTATGTATGTGTGTGTGTGTGTATGTGTATATATACACACATATATGTATATATATACATGCATATATATACGTGTGTGTGTATATATATACACACATAGAGAGAGAGAGAGAGAGGTGGAGTTTCGTTCTTGTTGCCCAGGCTGTAGTGCAATGGCATGGTCTCAACTCACTGCAACCCCTGCCTCTCAGGTTCAAGCGATTCTCCTGTCTCAGCCTCCCAAGCAGCTGGGATTACATGTACCTGCCACCACGCCTGACTAATTTTTTGTATTTTTAGTAGAGACAGGGTTTCACCATGTTGGCCAGGCTGGTCTCAAACTCCTGACCTATATTTTTAAGACAGAGTCTCACTGTGTCACCCAGGCTGGAGTGCAGTGGTGCAATCTCGGCTCACTGCACCCTCCACCTCCCCATATTCAAGTGATTCTCCTGCCTCAGTCGCTCAAGTTGCTGGGATTACAAGCATGCACCACCCTATCCAGCTAATTTGTGTTTTTTTGGGAGAGACGGGGTTTCACCATGTTAGCCAAGCTGGTCTTGAACTCCCGACCTCAAGTGACCCTCCCGTCTTGGTCTCCCAAAGTGCTGGGATTACAGGTGCAAGCCACCATGCCCGGCCTCCCCAGAGCATTTTGGAAAGCGATTTGGGGTGAAAGTCCTTTAGGAGGGAGGGAATGGGGTGGGGTGAGGCACTGGTCAGTTGCCTGTCATCTCTGAGCCCCCTGCTTCAGTTGTGGCTTGGAGATAACACTTTCCACCTCGTAGGGAGCTGTCAGCGTTAAATGAGAATGGTGCTGATGGAATGCCAGACCGCGGATGGTGAATACGAAATACTGGGTTTCTTTCTTCTCTTGAGGCGTGGAATAAGCCTCTCCCTCAGGTCTCTCCTCCTGCCCCGGTCAGTGTCCGCTAAGCAGTCCCCTTTCAGGAGCTCAGGAGCCCTCTCCAGAAGGATTTATCCAGGAAAATGTCTGATGTCCCCTTCCGAGACCCACTTCAAAATATCCACTTCAGAGAGGTCCCTCCAGACCCCTCGCCACTCCCCAGCCCTGTCCTGTTAGGCTTCTTATTCAGCTTTATTTTCCAGCATAGCCCTGACACTGATGTGATTAATATGTGATTACACATATTATTATTTTTTTGAGACGGTGTCTTGCTCTGTCGCCCAGGCTGGAGTGCAGTGGCGCAATCTCGGCTCACTGCAACATCCACCTCCTGGGTTCAAGCGATTATCTTGCCTCAGCCTCCCAAGCAGCTGGGGTTACAGGCTCCCACCACCATGCCTGGCTAATTTTTGTATTTTTAGTAGAGACATGTTGGCCAGGCTGGTCTTGAACTCCTGACCTCAGGTGGTCCGCCCACCTCGGCCTCTCAAAGTGCTGGGATTACAGGCGTAAGCCCCCGTGCCCGGCTGATTATACATATCACATCTTCAGTTGCTTGCATATGTTGTCCGTCTCCAACTGTAAAATCTCCACAAAGAAACTCCCTCCATGAGACTGCTGAACCCCCAGTGGTGTGGGGTCCAGCACTTAGCAGCCCCTCAAAAACACTGTTGATGATGGGCCCAGAAGAGACGGAACAGGCAGGGCTGAGGTCTCAGATGGAAGGGCCACTGACTCAAGTCTGGGCTCCCTCAGGGTCCTCAGTGCCCCTATCTTGAGTGGCCCTAGCCCCTACAACTCCAGCCCACCCCAGCTACCCAGGTCTGTTGCTTGATTCCTGTGTCCCCTTCATAGGACCCTGTGCTGCCTCCAGTGGGATGAGATTAAGGGTGGGCAGCCTGTTGGGAAATCACTGCCACATGGGGGCATCTGGGGCTTGGTGGCCCCTCGTGCTGCCCCTCCAGCTGTGTGCCACACCTCTCTCTCCTTCCCTTTCTTTCTCCTCTTCAGCCTCCCTCCATGCCCCTTTATTCTGCCTTTGCCTCAGAACCCTGAGCCCCATCCCTGGACATGGCTGGCCTGCCTGAGCCTTTTGGGGCTCTAACCCAAGGCCAGCTCCTGGCATGGGTGTGATCCTGCCTGAGGAGTTAGAGCCAGACCTCTGTGTGTGGCTGCCATGGTTTCTCTCAGTCACCTGGAACTAGAGCTCCTGGGTTTTCCTTCCACTCCCCTGTGTATGGGACATAAGCAGGGAGGGAAGGGGAGAGAGTCCTGGTCGCAACCCAAGAGGGGCTTGGAGCCATCTTTGGTCTCTTCTGTCTCCAACCTTAGTCACGATGGGCCCCCACCTTCCACCTGGGCTCTGAGGGTGGAAAGTGTCTGTATTTTTCATCGCAGACGTTGACTGCATGCCTGCTGTGGACAAGGCTCCACAAGGAATGGGACTACCCTCAAGGAGCCTGCCTTCTTCCTTATAACCCAGAGCCGGCTGATGAACACAGTAGGTGCTCTGTGAATTTGACCTGGTCCATTTTTTCAATGCATCTTCATGGAGCAACTCTGTGTGCAGCTGCCCCTTGGCAGCTGAGCACTGATGGGCAAAAGCAGCCCAGGTTTTGGCCTGCAAGGAATTTGCCATCTGCTGGGGACAGTCATTCATCAGAGGACCCAATACGTAAATGTTTGCTTAAAAAACAAAACCAGGCAGGGCGTGGTGGCTCATGCCTATAATCCCAGCATTTTGGGAGGCCAAGGCGGGTGGATCACCTGAGGTCAGGGGTTTGAAACCAGCCTGGTCAACATTGCAAAACCCTGTCTCTACTAAAAATACAAAATTAGCCGGGCCTCGTGGTGCACGCCTGAAATCCCAGCTACTTGGGAGGCTGAGGCAGGAGAATCACTGGAACCTGTGAGGCAGAGGTTACAGTGAGCCGAGATCATGCCATTGTACTCCAGCTTTGGCAACAAGAGCGAAACTCTGTTTCAAGAAAACAAAACAAAACAGAGGTGTGGAAGTTCTTTCCATCTCAGGGGTCTTGCGGGGAAGACTTTTGTGGGGGCACATTAGGGAGACAAAATAGAACAAGCCTGATAATATTCTTGGAGATGGTGAAGAAATTTCTATTGAGGTCCTGGCTTGCACCTTCCAGAACTCTGCCAACTAACAACCTTCTCCACAGACTAATATGACCAGTAGTGGTCATTGCTGGGACCTCAGGGTGGCCAGCTATGAGCCCTGAGTCCTGGGAGCCTAATCACATGGATGGAGGCCCAGTGGGCTGGGAATGGGGTCACAGCTGCCTCACTGGCAGGGGCCTAGGCACAGCTGGCACAGATGTGGGAGGGCCCTTGGGCAAACCAGGGCCATCTGCCTGGCATTGCCCACATCCCAGCAGGACCCACCTCCTATGCACCTTCGTCTTGGCTTCCAGGTAAGGCCTGAATGGGGATTCACATGTCTGGCTGGGAAATCCTCTCTGAGTGGTTGCCTTAGAGCCCAGGTCTACCACAACCCCAGTGAATCCCAGCTCTGCCTCTTACTATGTGACACTGAGCATATTATGTAACCTCTCTGTACCTGCTTCAACTGCAAAATGGGTATAATAACACTTGTCTCAAAAGACGATTGCCTGTTCAGCAGAGTGATAGCTGCTGTGTTTGAAATGGCACCTGGGACGTGTAAAATGACCAGTGAGCATCCACTCCTCCCTCTGTGGCAATCAGCTGCTTTTTTTTTTTTTTTTTTTTTTTTTTGAGACGGAGTCTTGCTCTATCACCCAGGCTGGAGTGATCCCAGCTCACTGCAACCTTTGCCTCCTGGGTTCAAGTGATTCTTCTGCCTCAGTCCTCCTAGCTGGGACTACAGATGCAAGCTACCACGCCTGACTAATTTTGGTATTTTTAGTAGAGACGGAATTTCACCATGTTGGCCAGGCTGGTCTTGAACTGCTGACCTCAAATGATCCGCCCACCTCAGCCTCCCGGAGTGTTGGGATTACAGGCATGAGCCACCGTGCCCAGCCTCAGCTGCTGTTTTTGAACTTCTGGAAGACAAAGGCTTCTGTTAAGCTTTGGTGTAGCTCACACTGCTGGTGGTGCCTTCCTCCAGGATGGCAGAGGCCCCCAGTTTGTTCTGGTCTTCACCCCTCTCCTACCTTACTCAGAGATAAATCGTGACTGATCTAAGCCAGTCTTGGGGACCCATTCTGCTTGCCAGGGACTGGCCTAAACTGGGTGACATGAGCCTGAGGGAGGTCTGCTGAAGGGTGCAAGAGGGTTTCTGGGAAGAGTTTTGGGGGCTCTTAAAATGACACACAGTAAGAAATATCTTTTACCTGCTTTTGGACATTGTTGTTTTGGGTTGGGATACCTGGAGCTGCGGCAACCATTCTGTGACTATGAGGAAAGTTGCCTAAAGATGAAGCTGACTGGCAGAGGAAGACAGAGCAAAGAGAGAGAAACAAACTCCATTTCTGACATCATTGCTGAGACATTAACTGCCTTCAGAAGAGTCCTGCTTTGGAACTTCTTGTGATATGAAATAATACATTTTCCTTGTTGGTTAGCCCACTTGAGGCTGTTACTTGTAGTCAAAGGCCTCCTAACTGATATCTGTATCCTCCTCACCCATCATGTCCAGTGTAGGGTAGTTGCATTAAATGTTGAGATTAACTTACAAGGTGAGTTGCTTTTACTTAAGGTTAGGTGAGTGTTAGGATTTCTTTTACTTTTCTCTTTTTTGAGACAGAAATTTCTTTTTCTTTTTCTTTTCTTTTCTCTCTTTTTTTTTCTTTTCCTTTCTTTTTTTTTTAGGATTTCTTTTTATTTTCTCTTTTTTTTGAGACAGAGTCTCACTCTGTCACTCAGGCTGGAGTGCAGCAGCACAATTTTGGCTCACGGCAACCTCCATCTCCCAGGGTCTAACGATCCTCTCACCTCAGCTTCCCGAGGAGCTGGGACTACAGGCATATACCACCACACCAAGCTAATTTTTTAAAATTTTTGGTAGAGATGGGGTTTCATCATGTTGCCCAGCCAGGGTGGTCTTGAACTGAGCTCAAGTGATCCAACCACCTCAGCCTCCCACAGTGCTGGGATTACAGGCATGAGTCACCACACCTTGCCAGGGCTTCTTTTTCTTGATTTGAGGGTTTAGTCTAGGTGGGGGTGAGATTGCAACTGGAGCCTGGAGCTGGGAGCCTCATTCTGAGATGACTTCTCGGGAAAAAGGAAACAACAAAAGTCAGGGTGTAGGGCTAAAGTGAGGTTTAAGATGCATCCAGAATATAGTTCTGCCCAGGTTGGACATGGTGGCTCATGCCTGTATTTCCAGCACTTTGGGAGGCCAAGGCAGGCAGATCGCTTTGAGCTCAGGAGTTCGAGACCAGACTGGGCAACTTGGTGAAACCCCATCTCTACAAAAAAAAAAAAAAGCCAGGTGTTGGTGGCTTGTGCCTGTAGTCCCAGCTTACACAGGAGGCTGAGGCTGAAGAATTGCTTGAACCCAAGAGGCAGAGGTTGCAGTGAGCCACTGCACTCCAACCTGTGTAACAGAGTGAGACCCCATCTCAAAAAGAAAACAAACAAACAAAAAGAATGCAGTTCTGCCCAGCACTGCCTCTGCATTTTCCTTAAGAGGCTGCAACTTGGCTGCTGATGGGTTTGAGGTACATGAAAATGTTTTGGAATTAGTGGTGAAGGTTCCACAACTTATGCTACTGAATTGTCCACTTTAAAATGGTGATTTTTTTATGGTGTGCAAATTTTATTTATTTATTTATTTATTTATTTATTTAATTTTATTTTTTTTTTTGAGGTAGAGTTTCACTCTTGTCACCCAGGCTGGAGTGCAATGGAGCAATCTTGGCCCACCGTAACCTCAGCCTCCTGGATTCAAGCAATTTTCCTGCCTCAGCCTCCCTAGTAGCTGGGACTACAGACATGAGTCACTATGCCTGGCTCTTTTTGTTGTTGTTGTTGAGATGGAGATTTACTCTTGTTGCCAGGCTGGAGTGCAATGGTGCAATCTCGGCTTACCGCATCCTCTGCCTCCCAGGTTCAGGTGATTCTCCTGCCTCAGCCACCCGAGTAGCTGGGATTACAGGCATGTGCCACCACACCCGGCTAATTTTGTATTTTTAGTAGAGATGGAGTTTTACCATGTTGCCAAGGTTGATCTCAAACTCCTGATCTCAGGTCATCCACCCGCCTGGGCCTCCTAAAGTGCTGGGATTATTGTGTAAGCCACTGCGCCTGGCCTCAATTTTTTAAAAAGAGAAAAAGCAGCAGCCCAGCCACCTGCCTCCTGCAGTCTTCCCTCTGCCCGTCATTCTCAGGGTGTCTGGGAGCCATTCTCGGGCTCCCTGGGTGTGTGTTGGGGGTGGACGGGCGCAGCCCCACCAGCCGTGCCACATGGGGGCACTTCCTAAAGTCTCTGCTGGGAGGGGCTGGTGGAAGGCTTGCCTGGGGACACTGGGACTCACTCTTTCACCTGAGGGGACGGTTAGCTCCTAAGGTCTGGTCCTCACTGGCCAATAGCCTCAGGTTGGGGTGGGAGTTGGGGGTGGGGGCAAAGTAATGCTGTGGTGGGGCTGGGGGAGCATGGACTCTGTCATCAGACAGAACAAGTTCACATCCTGGCTCCCTGCTGCTGAGCTGTGACTTAGGGCACGTTATCTAGATCTCTCTGTGGCCGCTTCTTATCTGGCAAATGGGTATACTAATTCCACCCTTGGCAGGTTTAAATGGCATAATTTACCAAAAAGCTCAGGGCATCTAGTAGATAACACAGGCTGACTTCCTAAGACCTGTTATTATCATGAGACCCAACATAATGGCAGAATCCTGACCAGGCTGTCTTAGTGATTGAGGACTGATGGTGACGAGATGTTCCCAGCTCTCCTGCTTTTCTCAGACTGCTCAAAAGCCTTCCTCCCCTCATCCTCATCACCCACCCCTGCCTTGGCCTACCACAGCCTCCCCACCCCCACCCCCAGCCTTTTGCTATGCACATCAGAAAGTGTGGTAATGTGGGAAATCATATTTCCTTTCTTTTTTTTGAGACAAGGTCTCGCTCTGTCACCCAGGCTACAGTGCCATGGCACAAACATGGCTCACTGCAGCCTTGACCTCCTGGGCTCAAGTGATCCTCCCACCTCAGCCTCCTGAGTGGCTGGGACCACAGACATGCACCACCGCACCTGCTAACTTTTTATTATTTGTAGAGATAGTGTCTTCTTCCTACGTTGCCCAGGCTGATCTCCAACTCCTGGGCTCAGGAGATCCTCCCCTCTCAAAGTGCTGGAATTACAGGCATGAGCCACCACGCCTGGCCAGAAATCATATTTTCTGAATCCCAAATCAGAGTACATGGCATAACCAAAATATTTGTTCTTTTACTTTATTTTATTTTTTCTCCAGAATTTAAGAAAATCCGAAATGTAGTTTGGTCAAAGGTTGGACTTTTGGGAACATTTTGATGGCTAGTGTTGATATTTATCACAGCTAGAGAGGGCCGGAGGTGCTCCAGAAGGTGAGGCATGGGTTAAATCACTTTGAATCACACGGGGAGAAAGCTCATGTATTCACACCCCCTGTTCCATTCTCCTTCACTCCTCCTGAGGATCCTCAAAGAGAAAGTCTGTTTGGTCCTAATATGACTTCAGCACCTCTCCAACACTTGCTAAGATCCTTTTCTAATAAAGAGAGAAAGTCACACATTCAGAGCCTTTGCAGGGCCATAATGTCTGGTTAGAATGAAATCTCATTGTTGAAAATGAGTAAATCTAAAGTCTCCTTTTCAGTTGATGTTATTAAGAACAATGCACATCAGTGTAAAGAAAAGTGTTCAGAAAATAGCAGAACAGGTCGCATGCAGCTACAGAGTGGAGGTGGCATGGAAATCCCTGGAGTCTGGAAAACACCGGAACACGGGACAGCAGAGCTGTGGGCTTGCAGTCAGGGTGCCCTGCAAGTGCCAGTCTGTGTAGTCAGAGCATCTTGGTTGGCCAGAGACCCTGTGGGTGAGCGAGGCTAGAGCTGGCAGAACCCCAGAGCTGCACCTGGAAGCCACCTGGCTATGAGCTGAGATGACCCCCAGTGTCTGCTCTGCCTCAAGGTTCCGGATAGGCCATCTGGGGTGGCCCATCCAGCCTTAAGAGTGGGTTGGATGACAGAGGAGCCCAGCACTAGGCCCCTGTGACTCAGATACTGACGTTGGAGGTAGAGGTGGAGGAGGAAGCGTAACTGTCTTCCAGTTGTCCAGAAAGACTGGGCAAGGTCCTGGGTCACCTCTCTGTTCTAGGCCCGTCAGAGGCTTTCTTCAGGGTCTGGGAGAAGACGGGGGAGCCCCGGAGTGGTGGGATCAAGTTCAGACACCCCTGAGCACTGCTCTTGAGTCAGGCAGGTCAGGCCCAAAAGGTGCGTGGGCCTCAGGGAGCCACTTGTTCCCCTCCGGTTCCCGTCCAGTGAAGAGCAGCAGAGGAGGGGACTGGGAAACCAGGGTTCCAGCTTCAGCTTTCTCCTGACTGACTGTGTGTCCCTGGACAAGGCACTCACCCCCTCTGGGTCTCAGTGTCCCTCCAGGTTGAAACTGCCAAATGAGTTCTTTGGGTTCTGTAGGCATTGATTGGATGCTCTGCCTCCCCGTGATCCCTGAGGCCAACACCCTTTCTGTTCCTGTCCCCTTTCAGGGCAGAGCAGGACACGTGTGCCAGAGCTGGCTGCAGGCCTCTGGCTACCCCAGCCTTCAGCAGAGGCTTGTCCTCCTAGGTGAAGGGCTGTCCATGCCCAGCCTCGTGAGGCCTGCATGGTTTTGGGCAGTGCCCAGTGGCACTATTGGCAGGCTCCAGGCACTAAAGGAAGAGGCCAAGACCCTGAAAGATGGGGGAGGAAGACAGGGAAGGAAGAGGTGCCTGCAGAGAGGGTGCCGGTGGCTGCCCCTCACGAATGTGCCAAAGGTTGCCAACTTGAGTTTAAGCCTTGGTTCCAGAACACAAAGGCCCCTCTCTGGGGGCCTTAACCCCTCGGAGCCCCCACCCCTGGGCTGGCTGAGCTGCCCCAAGGGAACTAGTCCCAGAAGGGCCTGGTTGTTGGCTGCGAAGTGGCTGGGAGGGAAGTTTTAATGATACACAACACAAGACACAGGGGGGAAAAGAGAGAGGGGGTGGTGGAGGAGAGAAGGGAGGCTGGGGGGAGAAAGAAAGGCCTCCTGCCAGGCGTGTTGCCAGGAGACGGCCAGGCAGCCAGAATCAGCCCTGCTCTTTTCACAGTTGGCTTTAAGCACCGAGAGAAAGCCCGGGCCATAAAGGGGGACATGTGTTGCTGGGTGTGTAAGGCTAGCCTCTGCAGTTAGGGGAGCCCCTGCCCCCGCCCCTGCCGCTGCACCGAGAGAGCCCCTTGCGCCCCCAGCCCTGCCCCCGCGCCTGGGGGTTATGGATGAACGATAGAGCTGCCGAGCAATGGAAAAGGCAGGGGTGGCCCTGGTCTTCCAATGTCGCAGTCACTTTGGGGGTGAAACTCACCAGCTGGGGCCCCAGGGAGCTGGCAGGGGCTGGCAGGGCGGGGAGGCCTGGGATTCCAACATGGCATGTCCACAGAAAAGTATTCCTATTGGCTCAGGACGGCCCATCCAGGTGGGGGCTGGGGGTGGGGGTGTCTGCATTTCTAGGAATCCTCAACAGGGCACTCAGAAGGGAGCTGACAAGTCCCAGAAACCTGCATTCTGGCTCCTGGTTCTTGTCACGGATGCCATAGTGGGAACAGCCCCCTTTAGGCTGCACCTTGGCACTTGGGTACTGTCCCTGCAGCGCAGTGACCGCTGTGTCCCTGAAGAGTCCACCACACAGCCAGGAAAGAGCAGAAAGAGGGGGAGGGTTGTTGACAAAACAAGGACTCAAGGATCCTAGGCCCTGGCTGCCTATCCAGAGAGATGTCAGTTGAAGAGTGACATGGTACTCTCAATACAGAGGACGTCAGCAAACGGGGAAGCAGCGTGTACGTGGAAGCTGGGCCTAAGCCCTGACGGTTCAAGTGAGCTCCCTGGGTGATGGCTCCTTCCATGTGTTCTTACATCCCACTGGAAGCAAGCTGCAATTTCTGTTGCTTCTTGTATCAATTGCATGAAAGGAAGGGCAGTTTCTTTTGATCCTCTGGCATGCCAAGGCCTGAGTGCCAGTCCTGGGAGCCTTACCAGCCCTCTAGGAAGAATCAGAGGCGAGTGTTAGGGAGGAAGGGACAGCCAACACACCCCGATTCCCCACCTGGTCACCTGGCCGCCTGACTTCTCTTTGAGCTTTCGGAGGCACTGCTGGAGGCCGACCTGAGCTCAAACTCAAACCCCAGTCTCCTGCTCGGTGTGGTGGGCAGCCCTGCTTCCCCGGCTCACGGAGTGAATGAGAGTGTGTGTGAGCCAGTTCTGAACAAAATCAGGAAATCACTGTGTCTTCCAAGAAATCTTTGACTCTGTGCCTATGTGTGCACTGAGCTGTCTCCCAAGTGAGTGAGCGTCCTGGAAAACAGGCCTCCCTGGGGAAGAAGTGAGCCAGCCTGCCTGCTGGAAACGGCTGGGGGCTCCTGATCCAGAGGCTTACTTTTCCTCCAACTTCCTTCACCTCTTTTTTCTGGCTGGAGTGTGTGGTTCTGCTAGTTCTGGAGTCTTTCCTGTCCCCATTCTGGACCATGTCCCACCCCAGGTATCAAGAATGGCTCATACCTGTAATCCCAGCATCTTGGGAGGCTGAGGCAGGAGGATCACTTGAGGCCAAGAGTTTGAGACCAACCTGGGCAGCATAGTGAGACCCTGTCTCTGCAAAAAATTTAAAACTAAGCCAGGTGTGGTGGCATGTGTCTGCAATCTCCGCTACTCGGGAGGCTGAGGGGAGAGGATCGCTTGAGCCCAGGGATTTGAGGCGGCAGTGAGCTAGGATGGCACCACTACACTCAAGCCTGGTTGATGGAGTGAGACTCTGTTTCAAAAAATAAAAAAAGAAAATGACTTACTTCCAGAGGGGCCGAATCTCCATGAGGTGGTAACCAAAAGGGTAGATTTGCCGACCCTTAGGGGGAAGTGGTGTCCCGGGCAGTGACTGGAGAAGCAGGTGGTGCCTGGGTCTGACTGCAGGAGGGAGGCCTTCCGGGTTCTGCCTCCGGGAGAGGGCAGGCTGCTGGGGAGGGTGCGCATTAGGAGATGGAGAGATAGGCCACCAAGGAGCCCACTAGGGCACCGGGCAAGTTCTGCTAGGCCCGCCGAGGCATGGCTGGGCTTTACAACAGGGGGTACGGAGCTCCTTGAGTGGAAAGCTCCTCTCGCTGGCTTGCCCCTGATTTCATCCCAAGAACGGTCAACTCTAGCAAGCACATATACCTGCTGGGCTGTAGGCAAAGGCTCAATCCGGTCCCTGAGGCTGGGCACAGGCTTGGTCCTTCTCGCCTGTCCTCCCCTTCCCTGTCCTCTGTCATACCCCTCCCCCATGCAGGGGAACCAGTTTTAACCCGGAAGGCTCCCTGTGCCCTCTCACAACTCAGCACCCCTGTTATTCCTTCAGAACCCCTGGCCAGCTCCCAAGGGCTTCTTCCCCCCCACCCTCATATACTCTTAGAGTCTGTGGCTTCTGTTTCTCTAGCTTGTTCAGGGAAGAGTCCCTGGAGGCCCACCTTACTGCCAGAAGCACTCCAAAAAATGGCCTCCCCCAGGCAGCACCAAACTCCCCAGATTGACCCTCAGTCTCCCTTCTTCTTCTTCTTTTTTTTGGAGACAGGATCTTGCTCTGTTGTCTAGGCTGCGGTGCAGTAGTGCCATCAGCGCTCACCGTAGCCTCCATCTCCTGGGCTCAAGTGATCCTACCACCTCAGCCTCCTGAGTAGCTGGCACTACAGGCACACACCACCACACCTGGCTAATTTTTTTGATTTTTAGTAGACAGATGAGGTCTTGCCATGTTTTCCAGGCTGGTCTCAAACTCCTGAGCTCGAGCAATGCTCCCACCTTGGCCTACCAAAATGTTGGGATTAAGGCATGAGCCACCTCACCCAGCTCAGTCTCCCTTATTCTTAATGAGGGGACCATGAGTTAATCTCTCAGGTCCACCCTCACCTCCTCCAGGAGGCCTCCCTAATTTACACCCCTCCCTCTTTGTGCCTTCTAGCTTCTCATCAGTGTTGTCATTCCTGACCTAGAGTGGCCTTCAGCAGTTGCCAAGATTTGTCCCCAAAGCTCAGGGCTGGTGGTCAGGTGGGTTAGGGATGAGTTGTCAGGGGTTGGGAGAGTACCTCTCCTAATGCAATGAGGAACAGATCCAGCTGGGTTGGAGGGAAGGGAGGAGGGCCTGGGCCCCCTTAGCCCCCTTCACTCCTCACCTCTGCACCCCTGCCTAGACTCTTGACCAGGAAGTTGAGCTAAAGGAGAGTGGAGACAGGAGACAGGGCCCTTCTCTCTGGGATAGGACTCTCCCCATGGGGCTCTTCAGAGGTGGGGCCCCTGGGAGTCCCTGGACCTTAAAGGTATTGTGCCCACACATTCTGGATGGGGCCTGCGAAGATGGTCAGGGTCATAGTGCCACCTGCTGGGGCTCCCGGGAACAACAGCTGGAGAGACGCTGACATACGTGTGTGTGTGTGTGTGTGTGTGTGTGTGTGTGTGTGTGTGTGTGTCTCTCTCTCTCTCTCTCTCTCTCTCGGTTGTGGTGGTGGTGGGGTAATTAATAACACCTCACCACAGATCTTAAAATTCACCTGATATTGAACCCTCACCCCCTTTCCAAGGAAGCAGCCAAAAGAGCGCAGAGGAAATGATACTGGAATTCAACTGGGGCTCCCAGGGAAAGCCAGGGCCACAGGGACGTGATTGCATGCCTTGGAACTAGTGTTTTTTGAACTTCATTCACAAAGCCTGGTTTCTAGGGATGGTTTATCTTTTCATGGACCTAGAAGGAAAGTGGAGATTGTTCTTTGTGCTTCTATGTGAAATGGGGTTTCAAGGGCAAAAAACAAATAAGCACTTTGGATATCTTTGTGTTTTATTACATTGATAAGAGGAAGAAAAGCATGTTACATTGTAAATGTCGATGATTAGAAACAGTCCAAGGTGATCATTGTAATGTCAATTTCTGAAGCAGATGGGAGAAATAAGTAGGATAATGAAATGAATAAGCACGGTGCCTCTCACTTGCTAAATACTCTGCATGTTGGGAAATTCATTGATAAAATGAAACCCACTGTAGAGAAAGTGATTGGCCTTCTTGGCAAGCCAGGCTGGAGGTGAGCAGGGTTGGCCAGGGTCATGGGGTGATGTCTTGGTTGGAAGCCACCAGGTGCCCTGTGTCCTGCTGAGACACAAGTATGCTGCTCAGTAACTCCCTGGGATTATCTTTAAAAAGCTAGATGTGTGAATAAAGAATTTGGGGGATTACATTTTTGGTTTGTAAATGAAACCTTTGCTTTAGGAAGAACGCAGCATAGGACCCTTGCAAGTATTTCTTTTTTCTTTTTCTTTTTTTTTTGAGACAGAGTCTCGCTCTGTCACCTAGGCTGGAGTGCAGTGGCGCGATCTCGGCTCACTGCAACCTCCACCTCCCGGTTCTAAGCAATTCTCCTGCCTCAGCCTCCCAAGTAGCTGGGACTACAGGTGCCCACCACCACGCCTGGCTAATTTTTGTATTTTTAGTAGAGATGGGGTTTCACCATGTTGGCCAGACTGGTCTTGATCTCTTGACCTCATGATCTGCCCGCCTTGGCCTCCCAAAGTGCTGGGATTACAGGCATGAGCCACCGTGCCTGGCTGCACCTTGCAAGTATTTCACATGACATTTGTTTTGCCCCCTTCATCCCTTTACTTATATAACCAAACTCCACCTGCAGTGACAAGGCTGGCCTGATAACCTACTCATGTAGCCAAATGCAGATGCTTCTTAGGCAGAATTTGGAGAATAAATGGGAGAATATTTGGGGGGCTGAAGAGTGGGACTGATGTTGGGGAATCAGCAAGCACCAGGCCACCATCTTGGTGTATGACATTTGTTTCCCCATCGAATCCTCACTAGAACCCTACACAAGAGCTGCCGCTTCCACCCTCGTTTTACAAATAAGGGACTTGTGGCCCAAGCAGGCTGTGTGACCTGTCTGAGGTCAGAGTCCTGATAAAGGCTAGAACTGGGATGTGAACCCAGAGAATCTGGGGTGACTCCAAAGGGCTGAGGCTGGGAACATAGGAAGGTGGTGATGCCCCTGCTGGGAATGTGCCTGGGGGAAGGTTTGGAGGGATGGCTCATGGTCAGTGGGATTTAGTTTCCCACTCACCAGGCAGAGGACTGACCTGGTATGTGCTTTCAGGGCTGACATGCACAATTGTGCATGTTGTGCACTGCAAAAGGTTACCCCACATATGAGGACACTGTGCACATCACAGCCATATTTGCAGTGACTGTTTTCTGACAGTTGGAAATAAAGTGCCTGGAAGAGGAGGGACCTCTTTCTAAATCACTTAGAGGGGCTTCATGGGTGGGCGGCCTTTTCCACATGTATATCACCATCTTCCTCCACCCAAGGGAGTGAGCAGGTACTGGGGCAACTTCAGTCCATTGCTCCAACCCCTGTGTTGAGGGGGCGGAGGAAACTTTTGCATTTTCTGCTCCCTCCTCACTTCTCCCAGAGGTCATGGGAGGAGCAACAGACAGCAAAAGCCTTCTCTGTGTCACTGGCCCTGCTGTTTTTTTTCTCTCTGAGGCATCTGGATGAAGATTCAGGCTCTTGCCATCCCTGCAGGAACAGGATTGCATAAGTGGGGAGGGAAGGAAGGAGAAGAGAGGAAGAGTCCAGTGGGTCAGCAGGTCAGAAGAGATAGAACAGGGACTGCCTTAAAAAAAGAAAATCATAGACCAAGTGTGGTGGCTCATGCTTGTAATCCCAAGTCTTTGGAAGGCCAAGGCAGGAGGATCACCTGAACCCAGGAGTTCAAGACCAGCCTAGGGAACATACTGAGACCCCATTTTACAAAAAATGAAAACATTAGCCAGGCATGGTGGTACTTGCCTGTAATCCCAGCTTCTCAGGAGGCTAAGGCAGGAGGATCGCTTGAGCCTAGGAGGTCAAGGCTGTAGTGAGCCATGATGGTGCCACTGCACTCCAGCCTGGGCAACAGAGCGAGACCCTGTCTCAAAGTAAATAAATTAATTTAAAAAATTAAAAATAAAATGTAAAAAGTACATATACACACACATCCACTTATATGTAAAATGTCATAGATCATTTGGGTTGTTGTAACAAGCATGTAAGTATATCAAGTATATCAGCCTTCAAGCAGATGCAGTCCATAAAAATCTGGGTTTACAAAAACAGATAGTTTGGCATAGAGGCCTGGGCAGAGAGAGGGGATTAGTCACCATATAAAATGGTTTCCAGGGAGTCGTTTTCTTTTCTAAATAATTTTGTTTTGTTTTTTGAGATGAGTCTCACTCTGTCGCCCAGGCTGGAGTGCAGTGGAGTGATCTCGGCTCACTGCAACCTCCACCTCCCGAGTTCAAGCCATTCTCCTGCCTCAGCCTCCTGAATAGCTGGGATTACAGGTGCCCACCACACCCAGCTAATTTTTGTATTTTTAGTAGAGACAGGCTTTCACCATGTTGGCCAGGCTGGTCTCGAACTCCTGACCTCAGGTGATTCACTTGCCTCGGCCTCCCAAAATGCTGGGATTACAGGTGTGAGCCACCGCACCTGGCCTCTAAATAATTTTTTTTTTTTTTTTTTTTTTTTTTGAGGCAGAGTCTTGCTTTGTTGCCCAGGCTGGAGTGCAGTGGCCGGATCTCAGCTCACTGCAAGCTCCGCCTCCCGGGTTCACGCCATTCTCCTGCCTCAGCCTCCTGAGTAGCTGGGACTACAGGCACCCGCCACCTTGCCCGGCTGGTTTTTTGTATTTTTTAGTAGAGACAGGGTTTCACTGTGTCAGCCAGGATGGTCTCGATCTCCTGACCTTGTGATCCGCCCGTCTCGGCCTCCCAGAGTGCTGGGATTACAGGCTTGAGCCACCGCGCCTGGCGCCTCTAAAGAATTTTAAGTGAATTTCCAAGAGTTTCAAATATGATTGTTACGTTTATGGAATGCTTATTCTATTAGCTCTGAGCTCATGCTAGTATGTCTGTGGCATGTGACCCAGCATACACTCTGTCCTTGTGGCCACTGCCAATGGGCTAGCTGTGGGTACCTGACCCTTGGCACCCTTAGCCCTGGGCGGGTCCAGCTAGCACTGGTGTGGTGTCCCCTTTGTTCTCAGACACTTGCATCAGGAGGTATGGCAGATGCCACTGGGCCCCAAAGCCGTATGACTGTAGCACAACACAGGCATCAAGGCAGCCATTACTGCCATGAACCGGCTGTAAATTCTTGATATATATAAAA
This sequence comes from Theropithecus gelada, assembly GCF_003255815.1. NCBI lineage: Eukaryota > Metazoa > Chordata > Mammalia > Primates > Cercopithecidae > Theropithecus > Theropithecus gelada. The sequence continues at coordinate 34,198,944 of NC_037684.1, read as the reverse complement.
TATATGTATATATTTTTTATTATACCTTAAGTTCTAGGGTACATGTGCACAATGTGCAGGTTTGTTACATAGGTATACATGTGCCATGTTGATGTGCTGCACCCATCAACTTATCATTTACACTAGGCATTTCTCCCAGTGCTCTCCCTCCCCCAGTCCCCCAGCCTCCAAGAGGCCCCGGTGTGTGATGTTCCCTGCCCGTGTCCATGTGTTCTGATTGTTCAGTTCCCACCTATGAGAACATGCAGTGTTTGGTTTTCTGTCCTTGTGATAGTTTGCTGAGAATGATGGTTTCCAGCTTCATCCATGTCCCTGCAAAGGACATGAACTCATCCTTTTCATGGCTGCATAGTATTCCATGGTGTATATGTGCCACATTTTCTTTTCTTTTCTTTTCTTTTTTTCTTTTTTTTGATATGGAGTCTCACTCTGTCACCAAGGCTGGAGTACAGGGGCATGATCTCGGCTCACTGCAAGCTCTGCCTCCCGGGTTCATGCCATTCTCCTGCCTCAGCCTCCTGAGTAGCTGGGACTATAGGTGCCTGCCACCATGCCCAGCTAATTTTTTATATTTTTAGCGGAGATGGGGTTTCACCGTGTTAGCCAGGATAGTCTTGATCTCCTGACCCCGTGATCCGCCCGCCTCGGCCTCCCAAAGCGCTGGGATTATAGGCATGAGCCACCATGCCCGGCCCATTTTCTTAATCCAGTCTATCATTGATGGACATTTGGGTTGGTTCCAAGTCCTTGCTATTGCGAATAGTACCACGATAAACATACGTGTGCATGTGTCTTTATAGTAGCATGATTTATAATCCTTTGGGTATATACTCAGCAATGAGATTGCTGGGTCAAATGGTATTTCTAGTTCTAGATCCTTGAGGAATCGCCACACTGTCTTTCACAATGGTTGAACTAATTTACACTCCCACCAACAGTGTAAAAGCATTCCTATTTCTCCTCATCCTCTCCAGCATCTGTTGTTTCCTGACTTTTTAATGATCGCCATTCTAACTGGCATGAGCTGGTATCTCATTGTGGTTTTGATTTGCATTTCTCTGATGACCAGTGATGATAAGCACTTCTTCATGTCTGTTGGCTGCATAAATGTCTTCTTTTGAGAAGTATCTGTTCATATCCTTTGCCCACATTTTGATGGGGTTGTTTATTTCTTGTAAATTTGTTCAAGTTCTTTGTAGATTCTGGATATTAGCCCTTTGCAGGCTGTAAATTCTAAGCCTCAGGAAGTGGGTGTGAGTAGAAGTGGAGGAAGAAAGCAGCCGGTTCTGTTTTCCAACTGCATTCTCCTTTCCTGTGCCCCTGTGTAATCACCATGGAACCCCTTTCCCGAGGCTACTTCCAACAGGAGGCAGAGGGTGGGAGAATTCAGGTCAGAAGGCTCATCCCTAGGAAAGAGGGTGCCGACAGACAAGTCTCCTTGGAGGCCTGACAAATCAAATTTACCATTTATTGAGCACCTACTATGTGCCAGGAACACTACACACAAGATTTCATTTAATCTTCACAAGCAGCCCAAAGAGCAGCTTTCTCCCTATGTACATTCGGAGAAACGGAGGCTCTGAGAGATTGTAAGGGACTTTCCCAAGGTCACTCAGCCAGGAAGGAAAGCCAAAAGGCCAGCCTAGGTATCCTGGCAGTCCAGGACCAGAGACACTGCTGCGAGGCTTCCCAGTGGGAAGAAGAAAAGTCAGGCATCAATATTCATCCCCGAGTGAGAGTTAAGAGTTCAGCCCTGTCCCAGGCACCTCTGGGCGGGAGGGTGGAGAATCCGAAAGAAAGAGGCCCCTCCCTGGTCCTCAAGGTCGTGCCAACAGGCCAACTAAGCCATGTTCCAAATTGAGAGTGGGTTAAGCAACAGGGCTTCGGAGAAGGGAGTGCCGGGGGCTGCAATGCCAGAGGGTTCCTTGAGGAGACGGGGCTGGTGGGGTGTTTAGGGGCTGGCTGGGAGCAGGACCGGGAGGAAAGGACCCCCTGGACTCGGGAGTGCGGGGTAGATGGAGGCAGGGGAGATGGAGGCTCTGCAGTGTGAGGCAGGTGGACGGGGAAGCCCGCATCCAGCTGAGAGACCTTGAGCAACCACGTCCTCCTCTGAGCTCCGCGTTTGCCGTGTGCAAAGTGAAGGGGTAGGCCGACCTCGCAGGGCCCTTCTTGCTCTCCTCTGCGGTGTGTGGGGGGGTCTCTGGTCCGCGGGAGGACAGCCCCTGCTGCGCCGAGCGTCCTCCAACGTCCGCGGCCACCGCAAGCAGCGCTGACCGGCAGGGGGCGCTCCTGCAGAAGGCTGGCGGCGGTGGCGCCATCGGAACGGCCTGGGCTGGCCTGGGGACCCGGGAGGCCTCCCCCTCCATCCCTCCCGGTCCGCTCCCACCACTTGCCTTCTGACACCGCCCCTTCCCACTCCATGTTCTGGGATTATAGGCTTGGGAAGTTGCTGGTATCTAGGTCCTTGGGCAGGTCACTTCGCCTCTCTGTGCCTCAGTTTCTTCAGGCACAAACTGGGTTGTGTGAGGAAGAGATGAGTTATTGGTCAGGAGAGCCTTCCAGCCGCAGGTGAGGTAGATACACCACTGTTGCACGCCCCAATATCATTCCCAGGGCAGGGGCTGCGGCTCTACCACCTCAGGGTTACAGTTTGCTTTAAATATTTATTTATTTGTTTTGTTTGTTTTTTCAGACAGGGTCTCCCTCTGTCGCCCAGGCTGGAGTGCAGTGGCGCGATCACGGCTCACTGCAGCCTCAAACTCCTGAGCTCAAACCATCCTCCTGCCTCAGCCTTCTGAGTAGCTGGGACCAGAGGTGCATACCACCATGCCCAGCTATTAAATTTTTTTGTAGAGATGGGATCTTGCTATGGTGCCCCAGGCTGGTCTCGAACTCCTGGGCTCAAGCAATCCTCCTGTCTCAGTCTCCCAAAGTGCTGGGATTACAGGCGTGAGCCACGGTACCCTGCTTTGAACTTTTATTCAAACTCCTTTCATGCAAAGATAGAAATAATTCCTGGATCCCACAGATGGCCTGGCATGGTGAGTGATGCTCAAAACGTAGCTGTGGAATGATTAGTTTTTTGAAATCATCTGGACAGAAGCTAATAGAAAATCAGACAGTGCACCTCTTCTGAATCACACCAGAAGATGTCCACATTCATCTTCACATTTCTCACCACTGTTCTGTGACGAAGACAGACAGTTTGTATCCATTTTATGGATGAGGAAACCGAGGTCGCAGAGGAAGCCAGAGACAAGATTTTAAGTTAGGACCCAGAGTTCTCTTCATGCAACCTCAGGTAAATGATCCTGTTGTTGCCAGTGACTCCTATTGGAGACATGTGGTATTGCAACCAGGCCACATTAGACACTGAAGGCCCCTCATGAGGAAGAAGATGGGCACATCCTGGGTGACAAGATCAGAGAGGAAGAAACTAGGGTAGATATTAATATTGGAGCTGGGGGGGATGAAAATGATATTTCAGAATCAATAGCAGATTGGAAAGGCTTAGCTAGCTTAAAAAACGTTCCCTATTCTTTTTTTTTTTTTTTTTTTTGGAGAGGGAGTCTCACTCTGTCACCCAGGCTGGAGTGCAGTGGCATGATCTCGGCTCACTGCAAGCTCCCCCTCCCTGGTTCACACCATTCTCCCACCTCAGCCTCCCGAGTTGCTGGGACTACGCCACCATGCCTGGCTGATTTTTTTGTATTTTTAGCAGAGGCAGGGTTTCCCCATGTTAGCCAGGATGGTCTCGATCTCCTGACTTCTTGATGCGCCCGCCTTGGCCTCCCAAAGTGCTGGGATTACAGGCGTGAGCCACTGCACCTGGTAAAACATTCTCTATCCTTAAGCTCCCAACACTTTTTCAACCTCCTCTCACACCAAAGTAGACCTTAATATAGCAAAGGCATGCTTTCTTGGGTGAACCCATATAATTATAATGACAGCCAGTGGGAGAACTTGGGTTCTTTTCAAACATTTGTGTGGCTAATTAGGAGGGACTATTCCATCCGTTAAAGTGAAGAAAGAAGGACTGAAAAAAAAATCACTCTGCAAAATCTAGCTCAAACATTGTTGCATCTCAGTCGCTATTGTCTTAGCTACCTGTTACCTGGAACAATGAATTGATTGTCCTCTTTCCTGGGTTCCTGCCTTATTTGGTACTTTCTTCTCTTTACTGCTGCACAGTGGTTAAATATGTGTCTTTGGTACCAGCTCCCTGGGTTCTAATCCCGGTTCTAAGCTTACTAGCTGGCCAATTACTTGACTTCTCTGTGCCCATTTCCTCATTTGTAAAATGTTGTGAAGATTAAATGGGTTAGCAGTTTTATAGGACTTAGAACAATGCCTGGTGCAATGTAAGTGCTCAATAACTAGTTCACACTTATATAGAAATGTCAGAATGCTCTCTGTATTTATTTGTCTTTCCCAACAAACTGTGTGCTCCTCAAGGACAAGAACTGACTTCATTATCTCTTACTCCAGGGTTTAGCACCAGATGCTTATTCAAAGTATGTTAAATTGAATATTATATATTCATACTTTATCATTATGTTTTCTAAGACAGGGTTCTTGCTGTGTTGCACAGGCTAGAGTGCAGTGGTGGCGTCATGGCTGACTGCAGTCTCAACTTGCCATGCTCAAGCAATCCTCCCATCTCAGCCTCCAGGGTAGCTGGGACTACAGGCAGGTGCTACAATGCCTGACAAACGTTTTTTTCTTTTTTGTATTAGCAGGGTCTCACTGTGTTGCCGAGGCTGGTCTTGAACTCCTGGCCTCAAGCAATCCTCCTGCCTCAGTCTTCCAGAATGCTAGGATTATAAGCATAAGCCACTGTATCCAGCCTTATACTTTATATAAAATGGAAAATAAGCAGTGAGGTGGAGTTAGCCACTTTTTTTTTTTTTTTTTTTTTAATAAGTTAACACTCAGCTCACTGCTTCCCAGAGATAAACCAAGGTTCGAGTCTCTCTTTTGTTTAAAGAAAAACATCTGGCTGGGCCACTGCAGTCCTACCCTGAGTTCAGGAAAACACGCTGTGGTCCAACTGTCTACTAGTCAGGACATGGTTAATGAGCACTTCCTGCAAACTTATTTGTACCTGCAGTTCTGATAATATGACCTGGAGGAAATGGTCTGGTGGTGGCTGACTCCTAAAACTAACTGCAAAGGAATTGCATTCCTCCAGGCACCTACGAACTTCAAGATGGGACCCCTTTCCTCTCATCCTTCCTTTTAGAGAGCAAGAACTAACCCAGATGAAAACAAACTAAAAAATGTTGAGAATGCCTCTGTGCAGACCCAAATCTATAGGATTTTATTTATAGTAAATTATGGCATTATTTTTTTAACTTCTTTTCCCTAAGAAAGTTGTTTTCTTGCCTCCCTCCTTCCCTTCCTTCCTTCCTTTCTTCTTTTCTTTTCTTTTCTTTTCTTTTTTTTTTTTTGGAGATGGAGTTTTGCTCTTGTTGCCCCAGGGCTAGAATGCAATAGTGGGATCTCTGCTCACTGCAACCTCTGCCTCCCAGGTGCAAGCGATTCTCCTGCCTCAGCCTCCCGAGTAGCCGGGACTACAGGCATGCACTACCACCCCTGGCTAATTTTTTGTATTTTTAGTGGAGACGGGGTTTCACCATGTTGACCAGTCTGGTCTGGAACTCCTGACCTCAGATGATCCACTTGCCTTGGCCTCCCAAAGTGCTTGGATTACAGGTGTAAGCCACAGTGCCTGGCCTCCTTCCTCCTTCTTTTGAGCAGTATCCATAGCTGTGCCCTGTGTGGAACCCTTTTCTGTTGTAAAACACCCCAGTGTAGAGTCTTTCGCTAGTGCTTTGCCCTTAGGGGACTTCACAGTGGTTGAAGACAGAATGGCCTGATGCTCCGTGCCACCTGCCCAGCCATCTCCTGGTCTCCAGGTCAGCTCACTGTGTTCTATGCTCCTAAAAGTGGTAACCAGGGCTGGGGTGGGGATTATATTCATGCTGAGCCCAGTGCCCAAGCAGAGCTTGGACATATATGTCACCTGTGGGGACAGGTGAGTCCACTTATGGGGACAATGTAGTGAGTTATCTGAATTTTTTTTTTTTTGAGACAGAGTCTTGCTCTGTCACCCTGGCTAGAGTGCAGTGGTGCAATCTTGGCTCACTGCAACCTCTGCCTCCCGGGTTCAAACGATTTTCCTTAGCCTCCTGAGTAGCTGGGACTACAAGGTGCCCGCCACCACACCTGGCTAATTTTTGTATTTTTAGTAGAGATGGGTTTCACCATCTTGGCCAGGCTGGTCTCAAACTCCTGACCTCGTGATCCAACCACCTCGGCCTCCCAAAGTGCAGGGATTACAGGCGTGAGCCACAGTGCCGGCCTTTTTTTTTTTTTTTGAGGTCAAGTCTCGCTCTGTCCCCCAGGCTGGAGTGCAGTGGTGCGATGTCCGCTCACTGCAAACTCCGCCTCCTGAGTTCAAGTGATTCTCCTGCTTCAGTCTTCTGAGTAGCTGGGATTACAGGCGCCTGCCACCATGCCCAGCTAATTTTTGTATTTTTAGTAGAGATGGGGTTTCACCATGTTGGCCAGGGTGATCTCAGGTGATCCTGATCTCAGGTGATCCACCCACTTTAGCCTCCCAAAGTGTTGGGATTACAGGCATGAGCCACCACGCCTGATCATGTTATCTGAAATTGAGATTTCCCCTTCAAGTCACTACTTACTTACCTATAACTGCTAGACAGAACTGGACTGCTCAAAGCACTCCTGCTAGTTTCAACCATGTCAGTACAGATGGCTCATCCTGTCTCTCATGAACATTATAAAATCTGGGGCAGTGTTTGTAGCCATCGATAAGTCAGGTCAGACCTTCCAGGGTCCAATGTTTATTCATTCAGTTATTCATTCATTAATTCAGTTATTTAACAATCTTTTTACTGTGGGCTGAAACTCAGTACCACTATGGGAGGATGTGTGGGATAGAAAAGAAACAGGGGACAGGGTCTCAGATCTTGAGGTGTCTACAATCTACACATAGCAGGGATCCTAATCTCCCAAACTCAAGGACAGTGTATATCAACATAGGCACTGGAACAAAGTACAGCTGTGCCAATAAAGGTTGTAGAACCAACGTGGTGAGTGGGCAGAGGCAGGAGTCGTCAGTCAAGGTGGGGTTCCAGCAGAAAGCCAGCTGCCCTTGGCCACAGAAGCATGGCTGGGTGGGGGGACACCAAAGGGCTGCTTCTCTGCATTCAGCCTGCCTTGACTGAACTCAAAGATGCTGCTGGATCAAGGGCTGGAGAATGGCCTTGGACAGGCAAGGGGCAAGAGAAGGTCAGTCCCACACTCTCCCCACAAGACAATTCAAAGTGTTCTGTGAGGAAGAAGAAGGAGGGAGGGAGGAATGAAAGTGAGAAGGCCTCAAACTGGAAGTGCCATGAGGAGTGGTGAGCTCTGCCAGCTCTGGAGTGAGCGCCCCAAGATAGGACAGGGGCGCTTCCTGCAGAAGGACAGATGAGTGAAGGTCACAGAGGACTCCAGTCCGGAAATACTGCCTTGCGCCTCCCAAATACCTTTCCTGCAAATGCTTGAAGTTCCACCATTGGAGATTCATTGTTATGTATTTGTCTCCTCCCGACTTTCAGTAATTTTTTTCATTATGTCAAACGTGCTTGTCATAGAAAACTAGGAAAATGCAAGGAGGATAAAACTGCTTCTTACCCACACTCCCAACCTCCAAGGCAGCCACTGTTAACATTTTGGTGTCCTTCTCTGCCCCCTTTTCTGTCATGTTCAGGCATGGCTGTGAGTTCCCTGGAAGGAATTCTGAAGCCCACTTTTCCCCATTCAGCTTCAGTCCTATTTCAGTCTGGTGTTCCAGAAAAATCAAGTCTCCCATCCAGTGAGAGCCAGTGAGTTCTATGACCTTGAGGAAGTCATTCATCTTTCTGGACTTTAGTGTCCTCATCTGTATGATGGGGAAAATCATGACCCACACATTACCTCGCACTGCTCCAGAGTCAATGCTAGTGGAATGTTGCAAGGGCATTGCCAATACAGTTCAAATATGTGGGGCTAGGACTGATGGGAGTGGTCAGGACAGAGCCAGTTATCATAAGGCTATGGCAAGAAGGCCAGGTCACAGGGAGGATGGTGAAGGACAGGGAGAGGGACAGGTGAGCCCACACCCACACCAGTCCTGTCTGGGCTCCCCAGGACCAGCCCTCCTGGGCAGCTGTGTCTCCGGTCATCATGGGCACCTTCCCTCAGAGCTGCTGGGGCATCATCTGTTCCACTTCCTGTTGGTTCCAGAGTTCATTTCCAGTGCAGTTTGAGGGGATTAGAGGAGAGAGCCAGCCTGGAAAACTGCATTTCCACTTAGGAGGCACAGGAGATCTGGAGCCAACCAAAGACAGATGGTTCCTGAGGGTTTGCTTCAGGCAGGGTGGGCTGGCCCGAGAGCAGGTGCCAGGAAGAAGAAGGAGAGGTCTGCAGACATCCTGGAGCTAGATTTGGTGTGGCCGTAGCAAAGCTTTCAGCCTCATGATGTTTGTGATTTCCAAAGTGTGGTGTGTGTGTGCATGTGCGTGTGTGCACAAGAGGAGGAGGGGGCTCCAGTCCTGAGTGCTGGCTGCCTTGGGCTGGTTAATGGAGACAGGTAGCTGCATGTGGATATCTAAGAATGCTTCTCTTGCATACCTGTGTGAACGTGTGGACCCAGGACCAGCTGTGGGGCTGCCCAGGAATGTAGATATCCATAGGGGAGCAATGGGGGTCTGTGTGTCACCAAATGCCTGGACTTGGGCTGTAGTGTGTGTGCCCCATGGAGCCTGTGTCCGAGCCCAGGAAGGACTGTCTCCATGAGCACACATGTGTTTGTATGATACATCTTTATAGCCATGAAAAGGCCACAAACCAGGGTTATAAGCTGAAAACAACACTTGTTTACTGAGTACCTACTACGTGCTGGGACTTGTGCCAGGCTCTGGAGACACAGAGAGAAGTAAAACTCAGGCCGGCCCTTCAGGAACCCACAAGGCAGAGGGAAGGTGGCAGAGCAACAAATCATTTATGGCACAGGCTGTAGGTCCCAAGGGCTGCTCGCCATGTCTTTCCTCAGGGATCCTGTAATATCACAATTGCAGGGATGATCTGTTTTCACTGCCATCTCCCCCTCCAGGCTATGAGCCCCTTGGGGATGGACACTTAGGAGGTACTCGATGCTTTGTAAGGATGTGTAATGCAAAGGTGTCTGTGAGTCAGGCTGTGTCCGGGCAGTTCTGAGCCAGCCACGGCCAATCATGAGCCACAGTTAGTACTGACAGTACCTCTGGGCTAGGGCTGGGCTCAATTCCTGCCTCCACTACAGCTGGCCCACCTACACCTGCTACGTAAGCTCTCCCAGCCTCTGTTTTTTTCTGTCTGTGCAATGGGGTTATGACTGTCCCAGCTTCCCGGAGGGCTTGAGGCTTTAGTGAGATCGTAAGCCAGGCTGGGCACATGTGCATGTGTGTACACACGTACACACACACACACACCCCTTGGTACACAGGAGCTGTTGTGGAATTATTATTAGCAAGAAGGAGCTATTATCTGGGCAGTTCTGTGCAGCCTTGTTGGCCAAAAAGGCAGAAGCGGAACTCTGAAGCCTTCGTGGGCAAACTGGGTGGACACCCCAGCAGACAGAAACCTGGTACAGTTCTAACATCAGGAGGAGGGAGCCCAAGGATGGGGCCATGCCATTGACTGGCAAGGACTCAAGAGCATCCATCTAAATATTTTCCTCGTGTTCCTCACTCTCCAACCACTGATGTCTCCATTGAGTCTTGGGTGCTTCTTCCAGTCTCTTTGATTCATAGGCTTACCCATCAGACATCAACATGTAACTTTCATGAAATTGTGAAAAGGTGTCACTTTGGGAGAATGTGCCCTGCCTTCTCCATGCACAATCATGCTTGTGTGTGCTTAGGGGCATGAGAACAGGAAGAGCAGCTGGGCAGCCTGAGTCGAACCCACTCCATCCTCACCTGCCTAGGGGGTGTGGCTGGGGCCTGGTGGGGTCTATCTGCCATCCCAGTCCATGGCTGTTCCTTCTCTCTGACTCATACTGGTCCAGCTCAGGCCCCTCATGCTCTAGCTTCTGTGGTCATAGTTCAAAGTCTTTTGTTTGTTTGTTTGTTTGTTTGTTTTTTTGAGACGGAGTCTTGCTCTGTGGCCCAGCCTGGAGTGCAGTGGCGCAATCTCGGCTCACTGCAAGCTCTTCCTCCCAGGTTCACGCCATTCTCCTGCCTCAGCCTCCGGAGCAGCTGGGACTACAGGTGCCCACCACCACGCCTGGCTAATTTTTTTGTATTTTTAGTAGAGACGGCGTTTCACCATGTTAGCCAGGATGGTCTTCATCTCCTGACCTCGTGATCCACCCGCCTCAGCCTCCCAAAGTGCTGAGATTACAGGCTTGAGCCACCGTACCCGGCCCATGGTTCGAAGTCTTACCAGTGATATGCTGGAGTTGGGTCCAGCTGGCCTGCAGGGCTAGCTGTGCACATCTCTTCCTAACTCCAGTGATCAGAAACGATGCCACATTGGTGGCATGAAGTCAGCCATGATGAGAATATTTAAGCCACAGAGATCAATAAATGATACAAATCAGACCACCGTCAACCTTTCTCGAGAACCAGTTGTAAACAGCATCACACCCCGGTCCTGCCTGCAGGTATAACAATCACTGATATTAGGTGCCGGCACCTGCAAGGCGTTTAACATCTTTTCATTTATTTATTTATTTATTTATTTATTTATTTATTTATCTATTTATTTATTTAAGATGGAGTCCCGCTCTGTTGCCCAGGCCTGAGTGCAATGGCATGATTTCGGCTCACTGCAACCTCCTCCTCCCGGGTTCAAGCGATTCTCTTGCCTCAGCCTCCCGAGTAGCTGGGATTACAGGTATGCACCACCACGCCTGGCTAATGTCTTTGTATTTTCAGTAGAGACAGGGTTTCACCATGTTGGCCAGGCTGGTCTCGAATTCCTGACCTCAGGTGATCCTCTCACCTTGGACTCCCAAAGTGCTGGGATTGCAGGCATGAGCCACGGTGCCTGGCTGGCATTGAACATCTTACCTGCACAAAAATCCTGTTAGATATTTCTCATCATCCATATTTCATATGGGGCTCATAACTCACATGATTTGACTCCAGGTCCCTGCACATTACACTGGGCCATGTGGCCTCAATAAATAGAACCATGGAATTTGATAGGGCTGGCAGAGCTGCTAGGAATCATCAGATCATCTAATCACTGTGCTCATTTGACAGAGAAACTGAGCTCAAAGCAGCTCAAAGGGGCGGTGGGGGGGGGACTTCCTCTGTTAATGCCACCTAACACAGTAGCCACCATCTTCCCAACACCTCTCCCAGCCCCCTACCATGCTGGTGTCCACTGAAAAGCCAAGGTCGCTGTCACTTGATGTTCCATATGCATGGCTAATTTTTTGGAAACTTTACATGCAGATCTTGACATTCATTGCAAGTTATATTTTGTTTTGCTTGATTTAACCTAGTGTTCGAGACTCTCAAAAACATTTTAACTCTCACTTGGGTCATTGGTTGTATGTCTGCTTTCTAGACAGGTACCACCCACTGCTTTGATCTCTGCACCTTCGCTGCAGAAATTGGGGTTAAACTTTAAAAAACAATAAGCAAAACAGAACTTTGGGGCCCAACACTTGAAGGTCCCACCCTATCTACCAGAGATTCTGGCATCTACACACCTTGGAAAGTGGGTCCCTCCTCCCGCAGGGCTCTGTCTGCCCCACTGTCCACTCTGGATTTCTGCGCTGGGGAATATCAGCAGCATTTTGTCAAAAGCCCACGGAGGCCCACGCTGTGCACCTCGCCAGTGACAGTCACTCTCCCGTTTAAAAACAGGGCGCCCTTTCCTCTCTCCCCTCTAACCAAGACTCTGCCTGGCAACAGGGTCCTCCGAGCCATTGGACGTGCATTTCCCCCGCTTCCAGAGAGCGGTTCTGCGTCAGGACCTGGCTCTGCCCTGAGTCTGGGGGCTGCGGCGAAGAGACCCATACTCGCTGGGCAGGAGGGCGGACATGACCCGGGTTTTCCACCGACTCCAAATGCGTCCCTCCTCCTCCCCCTCCACCTTCTCTACCTCGGAGAAGCCATTGCGCTTGCCTCCGCCCCACCCCGGAGAGGCAGAATCTCCTCCGTCCCCGCCTCGTACCCTCCTCCCCGCCTCTCCAGGCCCGGGGGGCTTCACGTTCCGCCGCCGCGACCTCGGGCGGGCGCGGCGCCAGGTGAGCGCTCACCTGGGGCCGGAGGGCGGGGCAATGGGGGCGGGGAGGTGGCGGGGTCGGGGCGGTGGCCGCACCCGCGAGGGGGCGGAGCGAGGGCGGCGGGGCCAATGGGGCGGGGGGCTCGCCGCGCGGGGTTGGGGCACCTCCCAATCTCCTCCCTCCCCCAGCGCCGCCTGCCCCGCCCCACCTGGTTTAAAGTCCGGCGGGCGGCTGGTGGCGGCGCTGCGAGCTTGAGCGGCGCGAGGAGATGCTAGAGGGCGCCGCGCCGCCGGCACCATGCGCCCCCCGCCCGCGCTGGCCCTGGCCGGGCTCTGCCTGCTGGCGCTGCCCGCCGCCGCCGCCTCCTACTTCGGGTCAGTGCCCGCCGCGCCCCCCGCCCGCTCCCCGGCCCGCCCGCCTCTCCCTCCTCCACTACAGCTGGGCCAAATTTTCCCTCCCGCTGTCCTTGGCCCCGCCGAGGTCTCGAACTCAGACCCTAGCCTGGCGCGACCCAGCCCACTTCGCAGTCAGAGTTCGCGCCCTGAGCTCGGTCTCCTGCTTCCCCGACTCCGAATCCATCGCCCTGTTCAGTGTCCGAGTCTCTGGTCCCCTCCGCCGCCGCTCTTCTCATCCCGCCGGGTCTTGGACTCTGCGCACGCCTCGGACCCTTGCCCCGTCTGTCTTGGCTCCGCCCGTTCAGGCGTCAGTCCAGCTCTCTGATGCCCTCTCGGGATCCTCACGCGGGTGCCCCGTCTGCCGCCATCCTGGCCTCCGTCGAGCCGTCCTTGCCTCGGACTCCTTCCCCACCCTCCGCCTTCGCCCTGCGGAGCGGAGACCGAGAGGGCTGGGTGGATGGGTGGGGCGGGCTGTTCCCGGTCTCGGGGCAGAGGATCGTGCGCGTGCAGGGGGAATGGGGGAAGCCTCGGACCGTGAGAGCGCCAGCTGGAGACGCAGGAAGGAACCGTGCGCTGGGGAAACCCGACCACATCTCAGACCTGGCATGGGGTGATTTCTCAGGAGAACACCGGAAAGAGTGAGAGGGCCCTGTGTGTGTGTGTGTGTGTCTGTATGTGTGTGTGTACATGGTTGGAAAAGGAGGATCACAGTGGGGGGTGACACCTGGGGAGACAGTGGGGTGGGTGACACCTGGGGAGACAGTGGGGTAGGTGACACTGGGGAGAGAGAGGGACAGGAACTATGAGGGGAATGTTTGGATCAAAAGTTATAGGGCAATTGTTTCCAAGTCCCTTCTTCTCTGACCCTGAATTGCAGGGATTTGGTGAAGGATGGGGGCGGGTATCATGGGTAAGAAGGCACCTTCCCACCCTCCACCCAAAGCCAACTCCAATATGTACAGCCTGTTACTTTAAGCCTTGCCTCCTTTTAAAATCTTCACCCCGAATCAATAGGAGGCTTGCAGTCTGGGTGTATACAGCAAAGGCAAGAAAATACCAAGCAAGTGACCTGCTAGAGGCTGCTTCGAAGAAGTAGCCGGAGAGAGGTGTGTAAAGGTCTGAGAAGTTCTGCACAGGTTGGAGTAAGGGCTGTGGGCTAATTTCCAGGTCATGACCCCTGGTGAAAACATGTCTGGGCTGTGGAGGAGGGTATCATCCCAGACCCTAGCTCTGGGCTCAGCTTGCTAATGACATGGGAAGACCACTCAGTCTTTGGGCCTCACTTTCTACTTTTGTACAAAGAAGAGGCTGAACTTGACATGACTGATCCTTTTGCGATCCATCCGAAGAGCAGTACACAACATGTTTGTTGCCCAAATATTTCAGGCTTGAAGGAATGGTTGTTGCCTTGGCAGGCAGGATGTCATCACTAGGGCACAGACTCTGGGGTCAGTCTTGCCACTTGCTAGGTGTGTGCTCTTGGCCAAGTCACTTAACTTCTCTGTCTCTCAGTCTCTCAATCTGTAAAATGAAGATTATACTGCCTATTTTATAGAGGATTGACCTAGTATGTGTAAAACACTTAGGACAGTGTCTAGCACACAGTAAGTGCTCAACTAATGCTAGTGACTTTTATTTTTATTTTATTTATTTTTTATTATTTTTTTTTAAACAGAGTCTCCCTCTGTCACCCAGGCTGGAGTGCAGTGATGCGATCTCGGTTCACTGCAACCTCCGTCTCCTGGGTTCAAGCGATTCTTCTGCCTCAGCCTCCTGAGTAGCTGGGGCTATAGGTGTGTGCCACCATGCCCAGCTAATTTTTTGTATTTTTAGTAGAGACGGGGTTTCACCATGTTGGCCAGGCTTGTCTCGAACTCCTGACCTCAATCTACCCAACTCAGCCTCCCAATGTGCTGGGATTACAGGTATGAGCCACCGGGCTTGGATAGTTTGTTTTCATTAAGGACACCAGGTATAGAATCTTGATGTCCTGGCCCTAACAGTTTTCTGAGCTGGAATGGAAAGGGATGGGGAAAATGGTACCTATATTCTCTTACACATTGGCTCATTTCCACAATTCATTTGTTTACTTGGTTTTTATGGTTGGAAATGGGGCAAGAGTCAGGTGGGATGAGAGGAGAGGGGTTCCAGGAGGACCACCCTAGCTGCTGTCTTGGAAGGGAAAGGTGTTCTCAGCAGTGCATGCGGTTAGAATTTGAGGTAACTGAACATGGATGGAGCAGCCTTGAAAATGACAGGTGAGATGGTCAAATAGGCCTGGGTTAGAGCTGGGAGGAGTGAGTATCGGAGCCACCTCTTCCAGGTCAGGAGCCCAGCTGGAATGAGCTGACAAAGGACACAAAAGCCGCCACCACCCCAATCTTGGGAGCAGGACAGATGCTCAGAGAATCAGCTAAAACTGGGGCCTCGTGATGTTAAGTGTTTGGTCTCAGGAAACAGACAGGATTCAGCCTGAGCGCTCAGTGAAGAAACCCTCTGGTGACTCAGACCAGGTTTCCCAGCTTCCCATCTGCATTTCCTCTCTGGGAGGAATCTGGTATCAGTCATCTACACTGTAGTGGGAAAGTGAGGCAAAGTGCTTGTTCCTCTGCAGTCATTTGCATTTGATTATAACACGAAGTGCTTTGGCATCCTGATAAGAGAATATGTAAACATCAGGAAGGCAGGTGAGGCCAATCTTCTTGGGCTCTTTGAAATCATAGAATCATAGACTTCAGAGTTGGAAGTGACCCCAGAAGGATCTCTGGTCCAAAACTCACTGCTTCAAGCAGCATGCATTATTATCCCAATTTTTCAGGTGAGGCAACCCCCCAATCCCAAACCACAGTGAGCCAGCTGTTGGTTCTGCTGCTTTTGAGTGAGCCTAGAGCCTAATTCTGTTAATGGTGATTAAAAACAAAACAAAACAAAACCAAAACAACATAACTAGCATTGCAGTTTCCAAATCACTTTTTTTCTTTATTTGAGACGGAGTCTCGGTATGTCACCCAGGCTGGAGTGCAGTGTCATGATCTCGGCTCACTGCAACTGGCACCTCCTGGGCTCAAGCAGTTCTCCTGCCTGAGCCTTCTGAGAGCTGGGATTACTGGTGCCCCCAACCACACCCTGCTAACTTTTGTATTTTTAGCAGAGACGGGGTTTCACCATGTTGGGCAAGCTGGTCTCGAACTCCTGGCCTCAGGTGATCCACTTGCTTGGGCCTCCCAAAGTGCTGGGATTACAGGCATGAGCTACCATGCCCAGCCCAAATCACTTTCTCATACAGCCACCTCTCTCATCTGTTCCTCAGAGCCCTTCCTCCAGAGCCATGTCGGATGGGTGTAAATAATTCCCACTAGGAATCTGAAGGTCAGAAGGGTTCAGTGAGTAACCCAATGTCACACAGCGAATTGGTGGGGGAGGATGAATAGAAACCTTGTCCTGCTTCCAGTCTGGGCCCTTCAACCTACAGGGAACAGCCTCCAGTGCTGAGACAGTATGATTCCTCCAGGGCAGCAGTGGCTGCAGAGAGGCTACAGAGGGTGAGGGTGGAGGGAAGCCTCCCTTCCCTGCTTAATTGACTCTTTTAGACCCTCTTGGCTGTAGTGAGATGGGTAAGGCCATGCATTCTTTTCTGTCCTCAGTAGTGAGACGGGATGCACTGATCCCTGCTAGGCTGTCAGTTTGGCTCACAGAACAGCATGGTGGCAGTGGGACAGGAGGAGGACCAGAGGTCAGGGGCTGAGCTAGTCCTGGCTCTAGGACACTTTCTGTGTTGTCCCTCATCAAATCACTCATCTCCAAGGTCAGTAGCACCTGGAGGTGCTAAGGTTCCCTAACGCTAACAGGGCTGGTCCTGGTTCTGGAAGTCCAGGATTGCCGAAGAGTTTTTATTTTGGCTTTGAATGCCTAGGAATTCCACAAATGTTAACTTCTGTGATGTTGTATAAATGAAAATGCACTGCATTATGTGATGAGCTGGGCACAAGACAGGCCCAGTTACTCAATCCAGTCTATTTATTTATTTATTTATTTAGAGATGGAGTCTTGCTCTGTCACCCAGGCTGGAGTGCAATGGCGCGATATTGGCTCATTGCAACCTCCACCTCCCAAGTTCAAGGGATTCTCCCACCTCAGCTTCCCAAGTAGCTGAGATTACAGGCACGTGCCACCATGCCTGGTTAATTTTTGTATTTTTAATAGAGACCATGTTGATCGCCATGTTGGTCGCTCAAGTGATCCACACACCTCGGCCTCCCAAAGTGCTGGGCTTATAGGTGTGAGCCACCATGCCTGGCCCCCAATCCAGTCTTTAAGTCATCCCAATGTCTTCGTAACTAGAAATAGTTTCTGTGGATGCAACTTTTTAAATCATAGTTAACTTTGGTGATGTTTCTTCAGTGTGTGACCTCTGCACTGGTTGAGTTTCTTTCCTCTCTAGGGACAGTACAGAGAAGTTTATGAAAGCCCAAGACAGTGAACCCCAGCTTTGCCTGTTGCTAACTGTGTGACTTTGGACAACTGTCTTAACCTTGCTGAGCTTTGGGTTAGGAGAATACCAGTCTGAGAGGCGAGCTTGAGGCTTAATTGAAACAATGAATGAAAGGGCTGGATGGGGTGCCTGGCACATACGTGCTAAGTGCTCAGTCCAGGCTCACTCTCAGTGGTTGCTGGGGTTCTAAACACCATCCCAGGTGGTGGAAGTGTCATTACTATAATTCCATTAGAGAAACAAAACATAATCTTTTTTTTTTTTTTTTTTTGAGACAGAGTCTCGCTCTGTCGCCCAGGCTGGAGTGCAGTGGCCAGATCTCAGCTCACTGCAAGCTCCGTCTCCCAGGTTTATGCCATTCTCCTGCCTCAGCCTCCAGAGTAGCTGGGACTACAGGCGTCCGCCACCTCGCCCGGCTAGTTTTTTGGTTTTTTTTAGTAGAGACGGGGTTTCACCGTTTTAGCCAGGATGATCTCGATCTCCTGACCTCGTGATCCGCCCGTCTCGGCCTCCCAAAGTGCTGGGATTACAGGCTTGAGACACCGCGCCCGGCCAACATAATATTTATTTTTCCCCCAAATTGTTGTTATATACAATGAAATGTATGTTTTTTCTTTTCTTTTTTTTTTTTTTTTTTGAGATGGAGTCTCACTATGTTTACCAGGATGCAATGCAGTGGTGCAATCTCGGCTCACTGCAGCCTCCGCCTCCCAGTTTAAGCGATTCTCCTGCCTCAGCCTCTCAAGTAGCTGGGATGACAAGTGTGCACCACCATGCCCAGCTAATTTTTTTATTTTTAGTGAAGACACAGTTTCACCATGTTGGCCAAGCAGGTCTCAAACTCCTGACCTCAGGTGATCCACCTGCCTCAGCCTCCCAAAGTGCTAGAATTATGGGCGTGCACCACCACGGCCAGCCAATGCATGCATTTTAAAGTGCATAGTTTGGGTTTTAACAAATTATACACCTGTATAACACATTTGTGGTGATTCCAATGACTACATGGAACATTTCCACCATCCCAAAGGATCCCTTGTTCCTCTTTGCAATCAACCCTCTCCCACCAGCCCACGGCTACTCCAATTCTCTGCTTTCAGTCACTATATGTTAGTTTTGCCTGTTCTAGAAGTTTATATCAAGAAATCATGCAGTATGTAGCCTCTTATGCTTGGATTATTCTGCTCAGCATAAAGCTTTTGAGATTCATCCATGTCATTGAATATAGCAATAGCTGATTCCTTTTTATGGCTGAGTATTCCTTCGTACGTCTATACCACAAATTGTTTATCCATTCCCCACTTGATAGATATTTGGATTATTTTGGCCAGGCATGGTGGCTGATGCCTACAATCTCAGCACTTTGGGAGGCCGAGGCGGGCAGATCACTTGAGGTCAGGAGTTCGAGACCAGTCTGGCCAACATGATGAACACCTGTCTCTACTAAAAATACAAGAATCAGTTGGGTGTGGTGGTGGTGGTGGTGCATGCCTCTAATTCCAGCTACTCAGGAGGCTGAGGCAGGAGAATCACTTGAACCCAGGAGGCAGAGGTTGCAGTGAGCCAAGATTGTGCCACTGCACTCCAGCCTGGGCAACAGAGCAAGACTCTGTCTCAAAAAAAAAAAAAAAAAAAAAAAAGATATTTGTGTTATTTGCAGTTTTGGACTATTTCAAATAAACCTGGTATAAACATCCATGTATACCTCTTTTTGTGGGTGCATGTTTTCATTTCTCTTGGATAACTGTCTAGGAGTGGATTGTTGGGTCATATGGTTGATATATGCATAACTTATAGAATTGGCATTTTTCAGAGTGGTTTTACCATTTTACACAGTAATGTATGAGAGTTCCAGTTGCTCCATATTCTATGGTCAGCTATCGTCAGTTTTAACTTGTGGCTATTTTCCTAAGTATGTAGTAGTATGTCATTGTGGTTTTAATTTGTGTTTCCCCACTGATGAATGGTATGTTGAACATTTTTCCATGTGTATATTGGTCATTTGAATATCATTTCATTGGGTTATTTGTCTTCTTATTGAATCGTAAGAGTTCTTTATATATTTTGTTGCTGTTGTTGTTGCTGTTGTTTGAGACAGAGTCTCACTTTGTATCCCAGGCTGGAGTGCAATGGCACCATCTCAGCTAACTGCAACCTCCACCTCCTGGGTTCAAGCAATTCTCATGGCTCAGCCTCCCAAGTAGCTGGGACTACAGGCGTGCGCCACCATGCTCAGCTAATTTTTGTATTTTTAGTAGAGATAAGGTTTCATCATGTTGGCCTGACTGGTCTTGAACTCCTGACCTCAGGTGATCCGCCCGCCTCGGCCTCCCAAAGTGCTGGGATTACAGGCGTGGGCCACTTGGCCTAAGAGTTCTTTATATATTTTGGATACAAGTCTTTGTCACAAGTATTGGTAATATTTTATTCCTGCCTGTGACTTGCCGTTTCATTTTCTTATTGGTGTCTTATGAAGAGCAGATGTTTTTAATTTTGATGAAGTCCAGTGTATCAACCTTTTCTTGTATGGTTTGTGCTTTGTTGGTGTCCTACCCAAGAAATCTCTGCCTGCCCAAAAGTTGCAAAGATTGTGCCACTGCACTCCAGCCTGGGCAACAGAGCAAGACTCTTTTCTCCTTTTCTCCTTTTTTTTTTTTTTTTTTTTTTTGAGAATTTCCGTCCTCCAGGCTAGAGTTGCTTCTGCTGCTTTTGAGTGAGCCTGGAGCCTAATTCTGTTGATGGTGATAAAAACATAATAACGAGTATTGCAGTTTACAAATCACTTTCTCATACAGCCCCTTCTCTCACCTGATCCTCAGAGCCGTTCCTCCAGAGCCATGGAGGATGGGTGTAAATAGTTCCCATAAGGAAACTAAATGTGTTACACAATCACAGCTCACTACAGCCTCGACCTTCTGGACTCAAGTGATCCTCCTGCCTCAGCCTCCTGAGTAGCTGGGGCTATAGGCATGCGCCATCATGCCCAGCTGATTTTTTATGTTTTGTAGAGATGGAGTTTTGCTATGTTGCTCAGGCGGGTCTCAAACTCCTGGGCTCAAGCAGTTCTCCTGCCTCGGCCTCTCAAACTGCTGGGATTATAGGCATGAGCCACAGCGCCCGGCCCTGTTTTCTAGAAGCTTCATAATGTTAGCTTTCTTTCTTTTTTCTTTTTTTTTTTGAGACAGAATTTCACTCTTGTTACTCAGGCTGGAGTGCAGTGGCATGATCTTGGCTCACTGCAACCTCCACCTCCTGGGTTCAAGTGATTCTCCTGCCTCAGCCTCCTGAGTAATTGGCAGTACAGACGCCCGCTACCGTGCCTGGCTAATTTTGTATTTTTAGTAGAGATGGGGTTTCACCATGTTGCCCAGGCTCGTCTTGAACTCCTGACCTCAGGTGATCCACCTGCCTCGGCCTCCCAAATTGCTAGGATTACAGGCGTGAGCCACCGCACCCAGCCAATTTTAGCTTTTACGCTTGAGTCTATGGTTCATTTTGGGTTAACTAGTGTGTACAGCATGGAGTAAGGGGCAAGCTTATTATTTTGCATATGAGTGTCCATGTGTTTCAGTGCCATTTGTTGAAATGATGATATTTTCTCCACTGTCATCTTTGTTGCTCATCAATTGATTCAATATCTGTGGGCCTATTTCTGGACACTCTATTCTGTTTCATTAATCTATATGCCTATCCTTATGCCAATACTATACAGCCTTGATTACTGTAATTTAAAAAAATGTTTTTCCCCAATAAGTCTTTTGTATTCCTAGATTACTATAGTTTTATATAAGTCTTGAAACTACTTACTATAAGTTCTCTAACCGTGCACTATTTTTTCAAAATTGCATTGGCTATTCAGGATCATTGTGTTTCAGCATAAATTTTAGTAGTATCTTGTCAATATCCACATGAAAGCCTCCTGGGATTTTGACTGGGATTGCACTGAATCTATACAACCATTTATGGAAGATTGACGCTCTGACAATATTGAGTCTGCTGATTCGCACACAGGCCATATCTTTCTATTTAGAGCTTTTGTAATTTCTCTCAGCAGTGTTTTCTAGTTTTCAGTGTGCAGGCATTGAAAATTTTAAAAAAGAAATTCTTCCTATGCACTCTGTGTATTTGGATGGTATTATTTTTATTTTTTAAACCCCCACATTTTTAGAAATTGAATTGGGGCCTGAGAAAAACACAGTTGGAGGGAAGAAAGGGTAAAAGAAATTTTACTGCTTTGGGGGTGGTAGATTGAAAGCCAAACATCACTGATAAGAATCATTGTGTTTTGGGAAGGAATTTAGGCCAGCTTGTCCCTGGCTGAGCTGTAACCCCTGAGGAGCTGGGCTCCAGAGTTGGGCTAAGAGTCAGCCTAGCCTCTTCAGTGGATGATGGTGGACTTTCTGTGACTGAGAATGGGAAGGAGGAGAGGAGGAAAGCGGGGCTGGCAGACTCCTAGGCTGGAATCTCCTAAGGAAGAAAAGGCCTGGTGCCTTTGGGATTATGTGCTCAGGAGGAAGTTGGGCTCAAGAGGAGGTGGGCCAAGTGCTGTGAGGGTGACTCCCACGCTGGCATCAGCATGAGCAGGATGGGACATGGCCCAAGGCCCTCTTATAGTGTAAGGGGCACTGGGCTTGGGGTCACACAATCAGAGTTCAAATCTCCATCTATCGCTTACTGACTGACCCAGGGCAAGTCAGATAACCATTCTGACCCCAGTTTTCTCATCTGTAAAATGGGCTAATCTTGATCTCCTAGGCTTGTTGTAAGGGTTAAATAAATGTATATGTAAGTATTAAAATGCTATCTCTGTATAAGGATTCTAAGAAATCTAGTGGTCTGCTGTACAGCGTCCCAAGTTAAGAGGAGTCTTTGGTGGTAACATCTGTTCCTTCTCTGTGCCTGTATCCCAGCCACTGTACAATTCAGAACAAACCCAGCGTTTTCTGTGCTCAGCACTTTATGTGTATTACTTCAGCCTCACATTGTAGCAACCCAGGAGGTAGGTGCTGATATAATTCTCATTTATTTTAAAATTTCACTTTTTTAAAAAAAATTTTTTAGAGAGATGGGTTCTTGCTCTGTCACCCAGACTGGAGTACAATGGCATGATCATAGCTCATTGCAGCCCTGAACTCCTGGGCTCAAGCTATCTTCCCACCTCAGCCTCCTGAGTAGCTGGGAATACTGTTGCACACCACCATGCCTGGCTAATTATTATTATTATTTTTTTTTTAAGAGATGAGATCTCACTATGTTGCCCAGGCTGGTCTTGAACTCCTGGCCTCAAGTGGTCCTCCCGCCTCTGCCTTCTGAGTAGCTGAGATTACAGGCACAAGGCATCATACCTGGTCAGTTATCCTCATTTATAGGTGTGCGTGTTGGGGAGAAACTGTCAGAATCCAAGCCAACCTCTTCATCTCTGCCTTATGCTGGCAGTGGAACCCCAATTGGAGGCCTGCCCCCTTAGGGCAGCTCTGTCCCTCTAAGCCCTACCCTGTGGCCCAGGCCCTGCACTTGGCACATGTCCTGGGTATCTCTTGCCCTGTGTGTCTCAAACTCTTGGCTCATTAGCCAATTTTTCAGGTGCTCAGGTCTTCAGTTCACTTGTAGTTTCCTTCAGTAGAGACCTCGGGGCCCTGCTGTTGGCTGAGTCCCACAGTCCCTAGCGTTGCTCCCTGGTCTGCAGTGAATGTCTTGGTGGGCAGTGCCCTCTCCTTTTCACTGGCCCTTCCTTTCCCCTGGAATCTCCCTCTGTGCCCTGTCCCATTCGCTCCTTCATCTTCTGCCTCCATGGGGCTCTCTGGGGCACATACTACCTCACCTAGGCCTGGCCAACTGGGAGCCATGGCCTGGCTTCTGTCACGATGGGAACTGGACACAAAGCAGAGAGCAGAGACTTATCCCCATCGGACTCCAGAAATCAGCCATGCCCACCGCCTCATGGCATGCTGGTAGCAGCAGACATGAGCTGGGGGACAGGGTGGCCTCTTCCACACCCAAGCCCCTCAGCGGAGAGATGAAGGCTGAAGAGGAGGGTAAAGAGTCTTAGGGCCAGAAAGACTTCAACTCCCAAGCTCTGGTCAGTCCTGGAAACTTCCAAGAGGCTGGTTTTAGGGCAAGACCAAAGGGTTTGTTTTTCCTGATGTTACAATCCCTTTGAGGCCAGATGCTGTCAGAATTCAACACTGCTTTTTGAATTTTAGAAAAGCAGGCCAGGTGTGGTGACTCATGCCTGTAATCCCAGCACTTTGGAAGGCTGAGGTAGATGGATCATCTGAGGTCAGTAGTTTGAGACCAGCCTGGCCAACATGGTGAAACCCCATCTCTACTAAAAATACAAAAATAGCTGGGCGTGGTGGCAGCCACTTGTAATCCCAGCTACTTGGGAGGCTGAGGCAGGAGAATCAGTTGAACCTGGGAGGCGGAGTTTGCAGGGAGCCAAGATCGTGCCATTGCACTGAAGCCTGGGCAACAAGAGTGAATCTCCGTCTCAAAAAAAAAAAAAAAGAAAGAAAGAAAAAGAAAGAAAAGTAATATAGGAGGTAGGGGAGGCAGAAAAAAATAAAATTAAAAAATAAAAATTAAGAAACTAAAAGTATAGAAAGGTGATGTATTGTATATTCCGTGGCTAACAGCACCTCTAGCGAGGTCGAGGGCAGCACCTGTCACCAGACTCCATTGTTTTTGCAGGAAGACATCTACAGGTTGGGATAAACAAAGACCATAATATTCTTCCCGATTTGGGTCAGCGCTTGCTGCTGTATGAGTTCACCACAATTGTTAAAAAAAAAAACTTGTGGCCAGGCATGGTGGCTCACTCGTGTAATCCCAGCACTTTGGGAGGCCGAGACGGGCGAATCACAAGGTCAGATCGAGACCATCCTGGCTAACACGGTGAAACCCCGTCTCTACTAAAAAAAAAAACCAAAAAACTGGCCGGGCGAGGTGGTGGACGCCTGTAGTCCCAGCTACTCTGGAGGCTGAGGCAGGAGAATGGCGTAAACCCGGGAGGCGGAGCTTGCAGTGAGCTGAGATCCGGCCACTGCACTCCAGCCTGGGCGACAGAGCGAGACTCCGTCTCAAAAAAAAAAAAAAAAAAAAAAAAACTTGTAGTTTTCTGAGTTTCCTGGAATTTGGAATTGTGGATAAAGGTTTGTGAACCTGTGGCAAACTTTGAGCCCATGTCACCACGAGAGGTTGTGCAAGCTGAGTTTTTTTTGTTTGTTTTGTTTTGTTTTCTTGAGACAGAGTCTTGCTCTGTCGCCCAGGCTGGAGTGCAGTGGCAGGATCTTGGCTCACTACCACCTCTGCTTCCCGGGTTCAAGCAATTCTCCTGCCTCAGCCTCCTGAGTAGCTGGGACAACAGGCGTCTGCCACCACACCTGGCTAATTTTTTGTATTTTTAGTAGAGATGGGGTTTCACCATGTTGGCCAGGCTGGTCTCAAACTCCTGACCTCAAGTGATCTGCCCCCCTCAGCCTCCCAAAGTACTGGGATTACAAGCATAAGCCACTGTGTACCCGGCCTAAACTGAGTTTTAAACAAAGACTCAGGCCAGATGCTTGGCTGGTCCTCGCTGGGTGTCACCAGGCTACCCAAGCACAGTTCTTCCCCAGGAAGTGAGGTTCAAAGGGAACCGGCCTGGGTCTCAGACCCCAAGGCAGAGGTCCCCACAGGGGCTGAGGACCAGGGCCAGATGGCCCCGAGATCTGGCAATGGGGAGAGCATATGCCAGCAATCAGTCACAGGGGAGGGAGGGCGTGGCCACAGTCAGCCTCCTCCAGAGCCACGCCCTCCCAAAGCCCGCCCAGCCTGAGCTTGGGAAGGTTTGGTGGTGGGGTAACGTTAGGTGGTAGCCTCTGCAGCCAGAGAGCAAGACCACAGTGAGGCCAGCAGGGTGGGACTGCAGGGAGGCTGAGGGAGAGCCCCGAGCTGCACTCCTTGCATGGGGTTAGACATCTAAGGGGCATAATATGCAGCCAGCAGGTGTCTGTGGAGCATCTGCTTGGGAGGAGCAGGCATCTGGACTGGGAAAGAATGGATCTCAGGGTATGGAAAACCATGGCGTTTACCAAGGACCTTACAGGATACAGCTTTGAAGTGGAAGAAAGAAGTGTCAGCCATGCAGAACTGATGGCACTATACACACGAAAGTGGGAGAAGACAAAGAAAGAGGATGGTTAGACGGGGATGGGGCTGGCAAGTAAGCAGGGCTTCCTGGAGGAGGCAAACAAACATCACATCATGCTAGAGCTGTGGGGGACCTCAGGATCACCTTTCCCATTCTCTGCATTTTTGAGTCAAGTGTTAAAAAAAGACGTGGCTATAAAAGGTTCCAGGGGATCCATGACGGCTTTTGGATTAGGAGAAGGTATCCCAGGCAGAGGTTACGGCATGGAGGTCGGACCAAGTTAGACATGGCAGAGGACAGGGAGAGACTAGCCTGGCTGAGGGGAGGAGCCCCCTGCTCCAGCCCTGGCTGACTCTGGGTTTAGGACAGTCCTAATGATTCTATTCCCAAGGGAGCTGCTCACAACTACATCCATTCCAGCAGGTGTCCTGGACTACTCTGGGGGTAGATCCTTGATCAGGCAGGGAGGTTCCTGCTGTCCCTAGAGCTGGGCGGAGGGCCATCCGTGGGACCTGTAGGAGAACAAGTGGAATCTGCAGCATGGGACATCTCTGCCTAGAGCCTGTGCAAACAATGGCACTGTCCTCATCATTGAGGGGTCACACACAAGGTATTCCCCAGATGCCTGGCCCTTTCAGGGCCCAAGCCCAGCCTGAGCCTGCCTGTGCATGGGAAGAGGGTGATCAGAGCCCAGGGTGCATTCAAGAGCCTGCCAAACTAGTTAGTTGGTCAACGCATCATGGTTAAATAACTTGGTTGGAGTCACCCAGCCAGAGTCACCCAGTACCCTGGTTGGGTAGGAACTTACCACCAGGAGTGCGGTTTCAGCCATGATTTGCCTTTCCCTGAAGTTCCCACCCACTGCCTCCTCATCCCCACACCAAGCTCCCCCAACTCCTTCTCTTCACATATCAGGCCCTCTCCTTTGATCTTCCCTCTATCTAGCCAAGTGTGTTCTCAAGCACTGGCATTGTATCAGACCCTCACACTTTAGTATGAATAGGTAGGCCATGTAAGCCTGGTTCCTGACTTTTTGTTGAAAAGAGACTGAGTCTCAGACCAGGGAAAGTAGCCTTTAAACAGAGGATCTTTCTCTCCCTTCCTGGGGGCCCACCCTTGGGGCACCCAGGGGGTCAGAGGAGTCCTGACCAGGCTTCCTCCCCTCAAAACCTAGCTGTCTTGCGTTTCCACCACCTTAGATGTTTGCTGTGGTGATGGCCGATTTGGCTTCCCTGACGTGCCGGGTCAGCAAGCAGAAACTGCCAGTCCTGGTGGAAGCAATCAAGAGACCTGGGCCACAGACCCAGCCCTGCTACCAAGCCAGTGGGTCGCCTTGGACGACCAATCTTGCATGAACTTGTGGGGCACCGGAGACCTGCACACTTGGCACACCCTTGCCCTCCTGCTTCCCCGCACAGCCTCCAGGACACCTTCCAGGAGCCAGCAGAGCAAAACTTCTGGGCCTGGTAACCTTAAAGGGTTTCTGCAGTTCTCATGTATAATGATTTGAATGGTGCACGTTTGGACTCAGCATAGGAACTGGGGGAGATGTTTATAGTCACAGACTTGTAGAGGTGATGGATCCTTCTTTGCAGGAATGACTTTGGGGACCCTCCGCAGCCACTGTGACACTTGACGCACGCGTGCCAGGGACAAAGGCTTCCTCTCCTTGGCTTCAGCCCGAGCCTGAGTGGAGGGGGAGAGAGAGAGGAGGAAGAAGAGGAAGCATTTCCTTCACAGATGTTGAACTCGCCACACTCTAAATGCCGGGGATTGTTGAGATGCAAAGCATGCTCGCTGTGCGAGCTGCTCACTACCCGCTTAGCCCCTGAACACATCTCCCTGATGCCATCCCTTGCAGGCAGCCCAGTCTGTGGCTGTGAGACAGGAAGTGGGGCTGTGCTTGGAGAGACAAAGCCCACAGCTGGACCCGGCTCTTTCCTTTCTGAGTCAGGGATGGGTGGGGGACGAAGCTGTGGGGTGGGCTCCAGCGGGGAGGTGTGGCCAGATTCAGTCCTCAGGGTGGGTTCATGGGGATGGAGGGTGAGAGCTGGGGAGGGAAGGAAGGCTGGATTCAGGGGTGAGGGTGGGGGAGCCAGACAGGAGGAACAAGTGGTGTCAAGGTCTGTGGGTGGGAAGGGCACAAAGCTGATGCTCAGAAAAGTCCTTTTTGGTGTGTGTGACAGGGTCTCACTGTCGCCCAGGCTGGAGTGCAGTGGTGCAATCATGGCACACTGCAGCCTTGACCTCCTGGGCTCAAGCGATCCTCCTAGCCTGTAGCTGGAACCACAGGCACGTGTCACCATGCCCAGCTAATTTTTAAATTTTTTCTTTTGTAGAGACAGGGTCTCACTTACATTGCCCAGGCTGGTTTCAAACTCCTAGGCTCAAGTGATTCACCTGCCTTGGCTTCCCAAAGTGCTGGTACTACAGGTGCGTGCCACCACGCCCGACCAAAAAATCCTTTATAGTTGTACTTTTGTTTATTGATACGCAGTTAATAGAGGTATAAATGAATGAGCGAGTAAGTGAAAAGAGGGGGTGGAGAGAGTTGGGCATAAAGGTAGGAAGGTAGGAAACCGTAGCTTCCGAATGTGCCTGGCTGCAGGACGTCATGGAGGAGGTGCAAGGTGGCATTGGCTGCTGTAGAAGAGAAAGGCGTCCGGAAGGTGGAGGAGAGGGTGTGCTCATAGTAGGGGAAATCTGGGGCCTCCCAGTGTAAAAGCAGGAGGGGAGAGAAGCCTGGAGTTGGTGTTGAGCAGCCACCCTCACAGAAGGGCTGCCCAGGGCCATGGTGCCCTCTCTTACTGGGCCAGGCACTGCCCTCACTGAACTCCCCGCTGCTGGGAAGAGGTCAGGAGTGGAGAGCAGGGGAGGGGCTAGATGTGTGTGTGTGTGTGTGTGTGAGAGTGACTGTGTATGTGTGTGAGAATGTGTGTGTGTATGTGTGAGTGTGTGTGAGAGAGTATGTGTGAGTGTAGGTGTGTGTGTGTATGAGTGTGAATGTGTGTGAGAGCAAGTGTGAGTGTGTGTGTGTATTTGTGTGTGTAGGGGGATCAGTGAGGGCCAGGAGACGTAGATTGAGACGTCTGAGATGAAAGCACAAAGGGCGCACTCACCATGCAAATGGCCCTGCAGCGGAAGCCTGTTATCAGGAGCATCTGATGGGGTTTTTCAGGGTGGAGGCCAGCACCCCGGGCAGCACAGGTTTTCCTGGTTCCCAGGCAGCTGCCTGCAGTTGACATGGCCCTGGTGTAATGCACCACTCCTGGGCCCTCCAGCTAAGAGTCCAAACACACTGGCATTACCCGGTGCCCTGGAAACCACCTGCCTTGTCCTGTGCCACCCACCCACCACATCCTGGGGATAGCCTCTGCCAAAGGCATCAGACCCTCTCAAGCAGAAACTAGGATGGGAGTAGGTGGAAGAACAGGGCCTGGAGCACTCTCAGGTGATAAGCCAAGCTCTCCACCCACCGGGTCTTCCCCACACAGCCTGGAGTGCTCCCTGAGAGCTTCCCCGTGCCTCGTCCTCACCCCCAGGCCTCCTACAGGCAGGATGGGACAGGTCAGGATCAAGTTCTCACCCGCATGGTGCCAGGAGTTCTGATCTGGGTCCCTGAGCAGCTACTGGTGTTTCCTCAAGGAGCCAGGCCAGTTCAAAGCTTTCTCTTCCTTCCCCTTCTTGGGGCCTTGAGAGACTTTGGAGGACTCCTGAATCCAACAAACTTCCCTCCAGACGGTGATCTTCTTGAGGGCAGGACTGTGTCCCAGTTGTACCTGGCACATGGCAGGTGCTCAATAATGACAAATACTTATCTGGAGCTTACTGTATGCCAGGCACTGCTCTTAGAGCACAGAGAGGTAAAGCACCTTGCCCAAGGTAGCACAACTAGGAAGAGGTAGAGGTGGGATTTGAACCCAGGCAGTCTGGCTCCAGCCATGCCCTCCCATGAGTTAAGATGTATTTGTTTGATGGAATGAGCTCAGTTGGTGAGGGGGCAACCCTGAGGTCACCTCTGAGTGAGTTGGACCTGGCACCAGACTACCCAGGCCAGAACTGCCTTGAGGCACGAGATCCTTGGGCCCCACTCTCCAGGCTGGGGGTGGGTGATTATTGAAGGGTGAGGTCCCTGGGGTCCTGCTGATGGTGGACAGAGCAGTCTCCTGGGAGGCTTTCACCAAAACCTGGGAGAGCCATCTTCTGCTTCCTTCAAGGTCACCCCAGTAGGGCAGCTTTAGCCACAATTGTGGGTGGGGTGTGTGCTGGAGAGTGTGAAAGGAGGTGCGGCAGGAGGTTTCAGGAGGGTTGGAAGAGATCTGAGGGTGGGAGTGTGTGTGAGATGAAGCCCTGAGGGGCACCCTTGACTTCTCCCACTCTAGAGAAAGACAGGCTGGTCTGTCAAGTGGTTGGGGGTACCCTGGGGTCCAAGCCAGAGGTCATTGTATGTGTGGAGGTGGGGGCTCTGGTCTTATGATCAACCTGACCACCAAGGACCATGGGGTGAGGGTGCAGAGAGCAGAGGGACACAGACTGGGGGCAGCGAGGGGAGGGGGCCGCTGTTCACTTGGGGTCATAGCTTTCTTAATAGGAAAAGAGAGGCTGGAAGTCAGCCTGGGGGAGCCTGAGACAGACAGGAATAGTGGAGGTAGCTGGGCCAGAGCAGGTGCAGCCTGATAAGAGTGGTAGCCCCAGGAGGCTCAGGAGCAGCTGAGCCAGGCAGTAGCCCCCAGCCCAGAAGAGCAATTAGCAGGTTGGCAAATAACCGTTCCTCTGCCCTTTAGTTCAGAACCCTGGTTACTTGTTTCATCTGATAGCATCTGACTGGCCACAAGGCAGCGTCTTCATTAAGACCCCCGTATTTGGCTGGGTGTGGTGGCTCATGCCTGTAATCCCAGCACTTTGGGAGGCCGAGGTGGGCAGATTACATGAGGTCAGAAGTTTGAGACCAACCTAGCCAACATGGCGAAATCCCATCTCTACTAAAAACACACAAAAAAACTAGCTAGGCCTGGTGGTGCATGCCTGTAATCCCAGCTACTTGGGAGGCTGAGGCAGGAGAATCGCTTGAACCCGGGAGGCAGAGGTTGCAGTGAGCCAAGATCTCGCCACTGCACTCCAGCCTGGGTGACAGACTGAGACTCCATAAAAAACAAAACAAAACAAAACACCAAAATAAACACTTTTTTTTTTCTGGGTTCATAAGACTAAGGAAGCCCACTCAAATTTCTCCAGTTGTCCATCTTACCCCCTCAGCACTCAGCTAACTGTGGGTAATTGAGATTTCACAGAAGGACCCAGTGAGCGGTGTCTGCAGGCCTGGGATGCCAAAGAGTATGACTTCTTCCAGGGGATGACATGGTGCCTGCTGACCTCTGAGCAGGCTGGAGCCTGCCACAGCCAGAATTATTATGGGGTCTAGGAAGATACCTTCCCAGCAGAAGCCATGAGCTGAGCAGGTGTAGGATAATTCACTGTTTAGGAAAATAGATGGTCATTTTCTACATGTGATGCCATGGTACTATTTCTTCAAAGGAAATATGATCTCAAACAGCAACATAGAAAACAAACAGAGGGGAACTGGGTCTTTGGGCCTCCCGGGCTGTCTTCATGGGCCCCGTGGGGTTCCCAAGGCCGTGCCAGAGCCTTTTTTGAGAGCAGCCCTGGGCAGACCAGGGCCCAATGTGGCCTGAGGCCTCTGTGCGGTTGGCTGCCTTTCCTGGTCATTAATCGCTACTAAGTGTCATTACCACTAATAAAATTAACCGACTTGATACTGGACTCTCTGAGCCATCAATCTCAGGGTCCATTAGATGAAATTTAAAAAACAGATGCCTCTGGGGTGGGGCCTGGGGATTTGCATTCCACCGAGCTCCCAACAACGCTGGCCATGCAGAGCTGGGCACTGTTTGAGACCCACTGCCCCCTCCAGGGTCTCTTCCCCTGGGCATTGTGGACACCGTGGTGGGGTGAGGCCGTTCTGGGCACTGCAGGGTGCTGGGCAGCATCCCTGGCCTCTACCCACTCCATGCCAGAAACACCAAAAACAAAAACAAACAAACCAACCAACAAAAACCAGATGCCTGTTGAATGAGTGGAGGGGTTTGCTGGGTCTGGCTCCCAAGTGCAGCCTAGGGAATTCTGGCACTCTTCAGATGTCAGAGGTCAGAATCAAGGATGATGCCTTTAGTTAGACAAACCAACTCTGAGCCTTCACCCCACACTTTAGGGGAGTCCCAGACAAGAACATAGCTTGGGCAGGGTGCAGTGGCTCACGCCTGTAATTCCAGCACTCTGGGAGGCTGAGGCAGGTGGGTCACTTGAAGTCAGGAGTTCAAAACCAGCCTGGCTAACATGGTGAAACCCCGTCTCTACTAAAAATATGAAAATTAGCCTGGCATGGTGGCGCACACCTGTAGTCCCAGCTACTTGGGAGGCTGAGGAAGGAGAATTGCTTGAACCCAGGAAGTAGAGGTTACAGTGAGCTGAGATCACGCCACTGCACTCCAGTCTGGACCACACAGCAAGACTGTCTCAAAAAATAATCATCATATGTTATGTATCATGTCATATCATATGACATATAATGTAGCTATAATGATGTAATAATCATAGCTATTCTTCTTCTTTTTTTTTTTTTTAGACGGAGTCTCGCTCTGTCACCCAGGCTGGAGTGCGGTGGCCAGATCTCAGCTCACTGCAAGCTCCACCTCCCAGGTTTATGCCATTCTCCTGCCTCAGCCTCCCGAGTAGCTGGGACTACAGGTGCCCACCACCACGCCCGGCTAGTTTTTTGTATTTTTTAGTAGAGACGGGGTTTCACCGTGTTAGCCAGGATGGTCTTGATCTCCTAACCTCGTGATCCGCCCGCCTCGGCCTCCCAAAGTGCTGGGATTACAGGCTTGAGCCACCGCGCCCGACTGGCTATGATTCTTAAAATGGCATATGAGGCAGGTCTTGAAGGATATGCAGCTTCATTGGCCAAAATTTCCATTACTCCCTGCTCGCTCTCCCCTCTGTCAATCAGCTGCTACCAGAGAGGTCCAGTTTCTGAAACACAGGAATTGTGTGAGCAAAAGTCGCCGCTCACACCAGCCCTCAGTGTGAGGAGGAGGACATTTGAGGGCAAGGTAGCTGCAGCCCCCAAGCTGCCCTCCACACTGGAAGCCAGTCAAGGTGTGGCCTCTTCAGCTACAGTTGACATCCAGTTCTGCTCTGGACCTGCGAAGGCTCTGAGGGCTTCCTGCCAGGCTGCAGGGAGGGGTTTGGGTGTAGAGCTGGTGGACTGGAAAATTACCCATTTGCCCCCAGATTAATGATTAACGGGTCCCTGCCCTCACCCTGTCTGGGAGAGGAGCCCAGGGCCAGGCTGGCCAGGGGGAGCCCGATAGCATCTGTCTCTGCTCGGAGGTTTCGGAGATATGCTCCATGGTGGGCTGACTGCACCTGATGGGTGTGGAATCTACGGGTGATTTCTGAGGGCACCTGGGGCCTGGCCAGGCCACATACCCTCCAGTGAGGCTTCCGACTCCTGGGGCACACAGAGAGGGCGTGGCATCCAGTCAGACGTCCTGATTAAGGCAGGTGGCTCCAAACAGGAGAGCTGTGCCCTTGGCTCAGAGGAACGTGGGCTTCTCTGACCCCTCCTGGTTGACCACAGGACTTACCTTGGCCAGTGGCACATCAGCAACAGTGGCAAGTGCCACATCCAAGCAGGAGCTCTAAGAGCCATTGCCTGCTTCCACCTTTGCTTTTTTTTTTTTTCTTTTTTGAGATAGGGTCTTGCTCTGTTGCCCAGGCTGGAGTGCAGTGATGCGATCTCAGCTCACTGCAGCCTCCACCTCCCAGGATCAAGCTATCCTTCCACCTCAGCCTCCCAAGTAGCTGAGACTACAGGCTTGTGCCACCATGCCCACCTTATGTTTCTATTTTTAGTAGAGACAGGGTTTTGCTCTCACCCAGGCTGCTCTCAAACTCCTGGACTCAAGCGATCCATCTGCTCGGCCTCCCAAAGTGTGGGATTACAGACGCGAGCCACTGTACCCAGCCCACCTTTGATCTTTTACCCTGGCTATGAGGCCAGGATGTCCCAGAACGGGGTTACTTCTTTTGGGCTGGGTCCTGGAATGATGTATATTCCACCCACACTGGGGGCGCCAGGGTATAGGACAGCAAACATTTTGAACCAGCAGAGCCATCTCACAGAGAGCTTCTGGGAAGAGGGAAGGTGAACTCTAATTCGAATTCCCACCCTGCTCCTGATCTGTTGTATGACCAGGCCAGTTACTGCCTCCTCATAAATCCTTCGTTTCCTCATCTGGACAAAGGGGAGACTCTGCTTAGCTGGAGAGGAAAGCATCTTGCAAAATGAGAGAAGTTTGGGAAGCTCCAGCTAGTAGGAAGGTAGGCCTGCATGTCCCAGGCACTGTGGTTAGTCCATGTCATATAATCCTCCCAGCAACCCTAGGAGGTAGAGAAGATTATGCTGCCCAGTTTCCAGAAGGGAAAAAACCAAGGTGTCAAGATTGCATAGCCACAATGTCAGCCTTAGAATTGGGCAGCTTGGCTCTAGAATTGATGAACTTTCAATCCAGGAGAACAAGAAGTCTGGGATTGATGGCCTGATGGGAATTCAGCTCCTTCACCTTCATCTAGCCATCCATCAGTCCTTCCTTCCTTCCTTCCCTTCTCTTTCCTTCCATCCCCTTGTCTCTCCAGGCATCTATTTGTTCCAGGCACCGAGTGGTCGGATGGTTGAAGATCTATCTGGGAATTACGGAAACATGTTAGATTGGTATGGCATTACTTGGGCAGCAGCATAATGTAAGGGAGAGAGGGATGTCAGGGGACCTTGGCTGGGTGTCCGCTCGATGTCCACATCCCCTCTGCCTGCCCCCTCTTAGGAATGTGGCTCTCCTGGCCAGGCAGTCACCAGTACTCTGTGCATCATTTCCCAGACTTCCCAGATCACAAAAGCTGCCCAGGGACTGTGGTAAATATACAGATTCCCAGGCCCAATTCCAAACCAACAGACCCAGAATTGCCCAGCATGGATCCTGGGAAAGCATATTTTTAATAAGCACCCCAGATGATTTTTCTAACTGGCCCAGTTTGGGAAATAGGGTGGATAAGAAGAGCAGAGACTGGAATCTGGAAAACAGGATTAAAGTCCTGCAGCAACCCTTGTTACATGAACCTTGGTTTCCTGTAAAATGGGGACGGGACCTCCAGGGGGTCAACCTGCCACCCAGAAGGGCAGTAAATGAAGCCCCTGAGGAGGCCCCTTCCCTTCACTTGCCCGTCACCACCATCCCCAAGGCTCACCCGTCTCCCTCCTCTTGCTCTCTCTAGCCTGACCGGGCGGGAGGTCCTGACGCCCTTCCCAGGACTGGGCACTGCAGCGGCCCCGGCACAGGGCGGGGCCCACCTGAAGCAGTGCGACCTGCTGAAGCTGTCCCGGCGGCAGAAGCAGCTCTGCCGGAGGGAGCCTGGCCTGGCTGAGACCCTGCGGGACGCTGCGCACCTCGGCCTGCTTGAGTGCCAGTTCCAGTTCCGGCATGAGCGCTGGAACTGTAGCCTGGAGGGCAGGACGGGCCTGCTCAAGAGAGGTGGGGAGGAGGGCCAGGGGAGGAGGAGGGCTGGGGGAAGAAGGCTTCAGGGAGGAGGAGGCTGGGAGAGGTTGCCCTTTCCTTTTTCCTGGCTCCTGTGTCCAGGCCACACTGCCCTTCCTGCCCTAGCACAGTCCCAAATGAGAAGAGTCCTGGGAGTTAATGAGGGACAGTTGAAGGC
Organism: Theropithecus gelada; assembly: GCF_003255815.1. NCBI lineage: Eukaryota > Metazoa > Chordata > Mammalia > Primates > Cercopithecidae > Theropithecus > Theropithecus gelada. Next base: position 34,163,866 of record NC_037684.1, on the reverse strand, counting down.
CAGGTGTGGCCCAGCCTCAGGTTTGGGGGAGCAGAGGAGCAAGGAAGATCCAAGAGAGAAGGAGACACAAGCCTATTCCTGGAGGAGCCCACAGATGAGATGGGGGTCCCCCAGTTGTCTCCCTGTGCCCACCCCTCCCCCCCACACACACACAACAAGGCACATGAAGACGTGAGGATGGGCGGCAGCTGGTTCCAGGCCCGATGACACGAGCCAGGCCATGCATTTGTTCACTCCTTTATCTGTCCCTTTGTTCATCACATCCATCGATCCATCAGTCCCTCCTTCCCTTCCACTCCCATTCTACCTCCCTCCCACCTCCACCCACCCACTAAGCATCTGTGGAGGCTTATAGTGAGCCAGGCACTGTGCCAGATCCTGAACAAGACCCCAGCTGCCCTCGGGAACCATACAGTCTGGAAGGGAGAACACAGATCACCATGTGACTCCCTCGCCAAGGGGAAAGGACTTTTGAAGGGGAAGGACGAGGGAATGTGGCTTGAGGACACAGCTCTGGGTGGGTCTCCCTGTCAATTGCCCCTTAAACTCTGACTGCAAGTTGCCATTTTAAATGGAACTTCCAGGCTGGGTACAGTGGCTTGTGCCTCTAATCCCAACACTTTGGGAGGCTGAGGCGGGTGGATCACTTGAGGTCAGGAGTTCAAGACCAGTCTGGCCAATATGGTGAAACCCCGTCTCTACTAAAAATACAAACATTTAAAAACTGCAGTTGGCCAGTTGCCGTGACTCACACCTGTAATCCCAGCACTTTGGGAGGCCAAGGTCAGGAGTTTGTAACCAGCCTGGTCAAAATGGTGAAACCCCATCTGTACCAAAATACAAAAATTAGCTGGCATGGTGGCAGGTGCCTATAATCCCAGCTACTCGGGAGGCTGAGGCAGGAGAATTGCTTGACCTGGGAGGTGGAGGTTGCAGTGAGCCAAGATCGCACCACTGTACTCCAGCCTGGGAGACAGAACGAGACTCTGTCTCAAAAAAAAAAGCAGTGATGCTGTACAGGGCACCCATGCCCCTCCTAGGCTAGCTGCTCTCCACAGTCTGCAGCCAAGCTAATGGCCTCTCTCTGTCTCTCTTATGGGACGTCACCAGCACCCAGATGCACTGGAGGGCAGGTAGGAAGTAGTGAGCTGGTGGGAGGCCAGCTTTGGGCCACACCCAGCAGAGAGGAGAGCAGTGGTCCTGGAGTGGGTGGGATGGTCAGTCTGGGGCAAGTCAGCCAGGAGACTCAAGGTCACTCTGTCATTGGGTCTATTCCACAGTGGGTAGCAGAGAATGACATTTGAGAACCATCATGCCTCACAGGAAGCCCCCGGGGCTTATCTCAGGGGCCTCAGATATAGACTGGTCTAAATGGTCACACACTGACTCGGAGTCAAAATGGCAAGTTTAGCCCCAACTGTGACTGCACCAGTTTTCTGAGTAGCTTCTCTTTGCATCTCAGTGTTCTGAGAGGTGGAGGCCGTAGCCCCTGGCCTGCTGCCCTCTGGAAATCTGGGCACATACTCCATAGTGAATTTGTAAGTTCCATTTATTTATTTATAAATTAAAAAATTTTTTTTGACATAAGGTCTCCCTCTGTCACCCAGGCTGGAGTGCAATGGCACAATCTCAGCTCACTGCAGCCTCCACCTTCCAGGTTCAAGTGATTCTCCTGCGTCAGCCTCCTGAGTAGCTGGGAGTATAGGCCTGTGCCACCATGCCCAGCTGATTTTTGTATTTTTAGTGGAGACGGGGTTTCACCATATTGGTCAGACTAGTCTTGAACTCCTGACCTCAAATGATCCGCCCGCCTTGGCCTCCTAAAGTGCTGGGATTAGAGGCACGAGCCACTGCGCCCAGCCTGGAAGTTCCATTTAAATGGCAACTTGCAGTCAGAATTTAAGGGGCAGTTGACAGGGAGACCCACCCGGAGCTGTGTCCTCAAGCCACATTCCCTTGTCCTGCCCATCATGGCACTGCCACCACCGCCTCCTGCCCTCAGAGGGCAGCAGGCAGCCTCTAAGCTTTCTCCTTCCCTCTCTTCCCCCTTTCCTCCCTCCCTATACCCCTGGGTGCCCGATCCAGGCTTCAAAGAGACAGCTTTCCTGTATGCGGTGTCCTCTGCCGCCCTAACCCACACCCTGGCCCGGGCCTGCAGTGCTGGGCGCATGGAGCGCTGCACCTGTGATGACTCTCCGGGGCTGGAGAGCCGGCAGGCCTGGCAGTGGGGCGTGTGTGGTGACAACCTCAAGTACAGCACCAAGTTTCTGAGCAACTTCCTGGGGTCCAAGAGAGGAAACAAGGACCTGCGGGCACGGGCAGATGCCCACAACACCCACGTGGGCATCAAGGTGAGCATGTCCCCAGCTGCCCACAGTGCCTTCCCACCAGGGTGGAGAGCCAGGGAGCAAGGCTTGAAGAAGGCCAGCACCCCACCCCCCAAAACAGATGAAGAGCCATGAACTTCATGAAGGCAGGATGAACTTCACGTCTTCAACCAACATTCCCTTGGCATCTACTCTGGGCCATGACTGGGTGCCAGGAACACAGCGGAAATAGGGAAGGGTCATGAGTGTCATCGGTGGGAGCAGTGGTCAGCAGTAGGAGCCAGGCTTAGGACTAGGTCTTGGTGAAGCAGGTAGATGTTTGGAGAGGGGTCTCCATTCTAAGGACCGGGCCTTCCTGGAGGTCCTAGAAGCCAACATTGTTTGATAACCTCCATCTAGAGCAACCTCACTCCTCCTCCATTTTATGGGTGGGAAGATAGAAGTGGCCCAGAGAAGGGAAGGGGCTGAGGTACACAGTAGTGGGAGGCCTGGAGGGTGAAAAGTATCTTGGTCTATTGAGGCGAGGAGGCTGGGAGACGCCAGTGCTTTAGCTGTTTACGAGATTAAGTTCTGAGTTGTCATCACTGAGTTGTGAACCAGGACTGCTGTGTTCAATCACTGAGTTGGTGTGAACCAGGGCTGCTGTGTTCAATCACTGAGTTGGTGTGAACCAGGGCTGCTGTGTTCAGTCACTGAGTTGGTGTGAACTGGGGCCACTGTGTTCAATCACTGAGTTGGTGTGAACCGGGGCCGCTGTGTTCAGTCACTGAGTTGGTGTGAACCAGGACCACTATGTTTAATCACTGAGTTGGTGTGAACTGGGGCCACTGTGTTCAAGCACTGAGTTGGTGTGAACTGGCGCTGCTGTGTTCAGTCACTGAGTTGGTGTGAACCTAGGCCACTGTGTTCAATCACTGAGTTGGTGTGAACTGGGACTGCTGTGTTCAATCACTGAGTTGGTGTGAACCGGGGCCGCTGTGTTCAGTCACTCAGTTGGTGTGAACCGGGGCTGCTGTGTTCAGTTGCATAAATGGTCTATTCCACAAGAACTCCAGGCCAACGGGAGGAGCTGGGACTGAGACCTGGCCCACTCTGTTGTCACCAAGGCATGCACATTGGCACAGTACAGGGCTGTCTCTGCCAAGGGGAAGGGAGTCTTTTACTATTAATAGTTTGCACGAAGGTGCCTCATGGCTAGCTTGGGTTCTCTCTTTCCCCCTCATGGGAACCTTCCTCTGTCTCTTTCCCATTCGCCTGCCGCTGCCTTGCTGGGGTTGGTGCTCTAGGGGCAGGCTCTGGCTGCTGGGCCCAGGCCTCTGACCACACCTCTGTTCTCCCTCCCCCCACAGGCTGTGAAGAGTGGCCTCAGGACGACGTGTAAGTGCCACGGCGTGTCAGGCTCCTGTGCCGTGCGCACCTGCTGGAAGCAGCTCTCCCCGTTCCGTGAGACGGGCCAGGTGCTGAAACTGCGCTATGACTCGGCTGTCAAGGTGTCCAGTGCCACCAATGAGGCCTTGGGCCGCCTAGAGCTGTGGGCCCCTTCCAGGCAGGGCAGCCCCACCAAAGGCCTGGCCCCAAGGTCTGGGGACCTGGTCTACATGGAGGACTCGCCCAGCTTCTGCCGGCCCAGCAAGTACTCGCCTGGCACGGCAGGTAGGGTGTGCTCCCGGGAGGCCAGCTGCAGCAGCCTGTGCTGCGGGCGGGGCTATGACACCCAGAGCCGCCTGGTGGCCTTCTCCTGCCACTGCCAGGTGCAGTGGTGCTGCTACGTGGAGTGCCAGCAATGTGTGCAGGAGGAGCTTGTGTACACCTGCAAGCACTAGGCCTACTGCCCAGCAAGCCAGTCTGGCACTGCCAGGACCTCCCGTGGCACCCTTCCAGCTGCCCAGCCGGCCTGCTGGGCAGGCAGTCATCACATACGTGCATAAACCGGCATGTGTGCCAATGCACACAAGTGTGCTGCTCACCACCACTCCTTGGCCAGCCTTTTGCCTCCCTTGATACTCAACAAAGAGAAGCAAAGCGTCATCCCTGAACCCAAGCATCTCCAACCTTGTTGAGGACTTGGAGAGGAGGGCAGAGTGAGAAAGATGTGGAGGGAAATAAGGGAGACCAAGAGCACACCAGGACTGAAGTTTTGGAGGGGAGAGAGGGGCTATTCCATCTTGCTTCCTGGGATGAATGGCTTGGAGCCAGCATGTTCTTGGAAGGTGAACTGCTGGGCTGGGAATGCCAAGGCAGGCAGTGCCAGCTGGAAGTGAAGGTGGGATCCTGGCTGGGATGGGCCAGTTGGGTCCTATGGCCCCGCTCAGGTGCAGTGAGCTCCAGGTGTCACACACCTCCACCACTCCCCTGGTTTTGCTGTGCCAGAGATGGGGAGAAAGCCCAAGCAGTAGAAGCCATCCATTCAGAGAAAGGAGAGCTTTCTGCGCTTGAGTGAACCCAAGTGAGATCTGTGCCCTGGAGCCCTGTGTCCTTGTTTTGGCTTTTCAAATATGCCTCGCCTGAGGCCTTATTCTTGTCTTGAGAGCTGGGTTATGCACACTCACCCAGATGTGCTCAAAATGACCACCAGTGCAGGTAAGGCAGGTGGGAGAATCAGTCACCAAGGCGGGACTCAGTGACCTGAGGTTGAACAGGGAGACAGTGGCCCCTCCCTGTGTTCCTTCCTGGTCAAAGGAATCTTTACTCCCAACCCAGAGGAGGAGGGCGACAGCTTCCTGGTGCCTGGCAGTGACGTGGCAAGCTCAGTTTCTCAGCTGGCTCTTGAGACAGCTTTGATGACTTCCTGTGGCTGGGGCCTGCCTGGTCTGTGATGCCCCCACACCAGCTGAGTTCACAATACTGAAGACCAGCAGGCTCAGGAGCTATGACTTGAAGTTACATTTCTATTCTTGCGGCTGCTCATCTGAGGCTTTTGCCCTGGCTGGGGTTATAGGTGCTTGAGTCCTTGCTAAGCCTGGCTCCTGGGTAGCCTCCTTCAGTGCCTAATGGCCTCTCACTTGGCCCTCACTTTGGCTCTTACTTGAGGAGACGTGACTTTGATCATTTCCTCAGATCCTGTGGACATTTTCAGCAACACCTGCCAAGGCCCTCTGTGAGAAGAGGAGAGACTGGCACCTCCGCACAGGCACACATGGATGCACAGCCCCTGAACCAAACTGGGGGTTCCTATTGCACACGCCTCTCTGGTTCAGGATGAAGACCTTGCAGGGGTCACCTTGCTGGAGGCATTGTACTTCCCCAGAGTGGGGCCCGATGCCAGCCAGGAGGAAGTAACTTCTTTCGGGAAGCCCTTGGCCACTTTGCTGGCCCTGCCACGCCCCTCTGTCAGCTTCCTTTCTCCCTAAACCTAGAATTGCTGACCCTTCACCGACACAGGAAACTTCAGAATCAGCTGAATGCTCAGAAACCTCTCCTGTGCCAGCTCCAGGACAAAGGCCCACTCCCTGGGCCCCGGCCGACTCCCTGAGACCTCCAAGGGCGAAGAGGAGCTGCCCAGTCTTCAGTGGATCAGGGCAGTCTGGTGGATGCTGGAAGGATTTTCGACTGCAGAGGCTCAGCCGAGAAGCCAAACTGACCTGCGCCCCTCTCGTTAAAATGACGTTGCTGACCCAAGCACCTGGCCCACACCTTGGCAGACGGAAAATGGGGAGAGGGCTGGTTCTCTTGTTTCTTCCGCTTTCCCACAGCATGGAGAGACTTTCTCTGCCTTCCCAATCCATCTTGCTCCTCTGAGACCCCAACTCTGCCTCCACCCAGGCTAGGTGCTGGGTATAAGGCAGGCTAGGTGCTGGGTATAAGGGACCTCACTGGCAGAACAGGGGGCCTGGGAGCAACTTGGGGGCCAGAGCACCCTGATCCACCAACACGCCACCCACATTCTGACTTCATGACTGGCAGTGCCAGGGTCGCGGGAGGGCAAAGGGCAGGCTCTAAGGCATCTAGGCAGTGGCTGGCTGCTGACATGGACACCCCAAGTCAATGGCACAGTGCAGGTTCTGAGGGCTCCTTGGCTTGTGGGGTCTTCTCTGTCTGTCTCTCTCCCTCTCTTCTCCTTCCTTGCTCTCATCCCTTTCTTTTCCAGTTACCCCTAAAGACCCACCTCTGCCCTCTTGGGGCCCCTGGGGACTAGAGTGACCACTGACCCCTCATTCTACAGCTTTAAGGGAAATGCTCACAGGGTATTTTTGTCTACCTCAAATATATAGTTTTTAGAGCAAAGGAGAATAATTTATGTAGCTAAGATATATGAGAAAGTATTTATATTATTTATATAGTTGCTATATTTCATGGACAGCACAGGTGGGGTTTTTGTGTTTTCCCAGAAACCCTCTGGGGAGATACAGCCTGACCTGACCGGGTCCGCCACTGAGCAGGAGGCCAGGTGGCCGGGAAGGAGGTCGAGCCTGTATCCCATGACTGGGTCTGTCTCAGAGCTGGTGAGCACATGTCCCCTCTGTGACGAGCCCTGGTAGGCTCCATCCAGACCCTCCTTGTGATGTTTTAATAGATTTTCTGCTCTTCTGGGTCCAGGCCCCCTTCTTCTGCTCTGGCAAAAGTGTCTTGCTCATAATAATAATGACAACTAGAATGCCCACACCTGGCATTTGTAAAGCACTTTGCTGTTCAGAAACAAAAACTTTTACCCCTTTCATCTCACTTGATTTCTCCGTTATCTCTGTGAGGTAGGTGGGGCCACATTACCGTGGCCATTTTGTAGATGAGGCCCAGAGACGGAGAGCTGTGCTCAAAGTCACAATGAAGAGACTTGTTCAGTGAATATTTACGGAACATCTCCATAGACCAGGCACTGTGGGCTAACTTCTCTGAGCCCAGGAGTCCCAAAGCCTGGATACCACTGTGAGTCCAAGAACTCAGGGAAGCAGTTCCTTCCCGGGCTGTGATCCCGGCCTTTCGGATCTGGATGGCATGTTGGCACTTCCTCCAAGTGGAGTCCCATGTCTCAGGGGCTGAGGCTGCCTGAGAAGGCTGGAGAGACCGGAACCCCACGGAGGCCACTCCAAGGGGTCCTTCTGCCCACATCGCCCAAGAAGGTTGGGCTACACCACCGGGCCCCTCCCAACCTACAGATGAAATTTGTGTGCTCTCATTTGCATTTTGCTTGTAAACATTCTTGTTTTCCACTGGATTTCTGGCTGCTTTAGCAAAAGTTAGCTGCACTGGCAGACTGGGCCTGCATTTCCTCCTGGCCACAGGCAGCTAGGGCGAGGGAGCCTGTTAGACAGGATGCCCCGAGTGCCCCATCGCTCATGGATGCTCCTGCCTGCCTCTCAAGAGCACATAGTCCTGTCCCCTCGTCTAGATAAGCCCAGCTTTCCTGGTACCCTTCATCCCCTGGCAGACAGACGGCCCTGTGCCAACCCTGGAGATTACTTGCTTTTGAACCTTTCCTTTCTCAAAAACCATGAACTTCCAATGCTTTTTGTCTCAGGACACTTTAGAATAACAATGGAAACCATCACTTATTGAGCGCCCTTTATGTCCATTTATTCAACCAATGATTATTTAGGGATCTCTTATTGAGTGCCAGGCAGCATCCCGGGTGCTTGGTACAGCAAGGAACAGGACCAAGTCTCTGCCTCATGGGGCTGACATCCTAGTGGGTGAGAAAGACAATAAACCAATAAATGACATGCCAGTTATTTGCATTGACTTTGTCTCAATTTATTGCAATAACTTTGCACACTGGACATGTTCCCTGTAATGGCGAAGGAAATGGAGGTTGTGAGATGAGAAGCCTCCTCATTGCAACTGGCAGGCAGTGGGGCCAGGATTGGAACACAGATCTCCCAGCCTCCAAAGTATGGGATTTTTCCTCTGTACACTGGTATAGGTCGGGCAGGGATGGATCGCCCCATTTTATGGATTCTGGGTAAACTGAGGCCTAGAGGAAGGAAGTAACCCATCCTGGATTACACACCAACTCAGACCAGAGCCTGGGTCCTTCCTGGAGGTGATAAGCGTTTCCAGAGCCCTCATGCTGTGGCAAGCAGCGTGGGTCAGGGTGGGGTGGGATGAAGCCAAGCAGGGGCCTTCAGGGACCTACAGTCTAACAGGAGAAATGAGAAGCACAGCCATGCAGTGGTTTGGGTCATTTACACATGAACCCTGTGTCCCATTTCTGGCCACAGTGCCTTCCCAACATGCTTTGGGAGGCCTCACCCATCAGGATCCTCCTGGGGGTCTGAGGGGAGAGGAGGCCTCTTTCTGAGCCAAGCACAACAGAGTGTGCCTGTCTCCTGGCTCAGGCCTGCCCTGCCCCAGTTCTTCAGCCCTGCTGGGGTCCACATTGCCTTACCTGGCTCCCCAGGGCGGAAGGCAGTCCAGCTTGCAGGGGCCTACATTTCCACTAGCATCCCTGTCCTAACATGCTCCTTCTACCCAGTGTTCCTGGGCCCGGAGACCAGCTGGCTCTGAGTAATGACAGACACGTCCGCATGCAGCAGCAGGCTCCAGTTTATCAAGGGATTTCTCATCTGTTTCCTCTCTTGAATCTCACAAGCTGGACACCCCTCTTCTTTTTTTACAGGTAGGGGAATTGAGACACAAAATGGTTAAGTGACTTACCAAAGGCTACATTGCTAACAAGTGGATCCAGGCCTTTTGCCTCCAAACCCCATATTCTTTCTACCATACACCATCCTCACCTCCTGTTGTCCCCATCTGAGCCTTACCTTGTTCCTACTCATAAACTGGTTCCCAAACAGGCCCGCAGACCTCTCCACCTCCAGCTGCTCAGTGCCACCATCTTCCAGGAGAACCAGGGCTTGTGGAGACAATCACTAGGTGGGTACCCTACCCACAATATCCCCCTCCTTTAAAAACAGCCACATGTGCTATCTCTCTTCGCATATGCAATATCTATCTTGTTGAATCATTTGTGAGACCTTTGCAGACACCGAGATACTTACATACTTTATCATGTATCTCCTAAGGACGAGAACATTCTCCGACAGAACCACAAGGCCATCACCACATCTAAGAGCTGTAACATTGACACAAATTATCTACTACATAGTCCACATTCAGATTTCCCCAATTGTCTCTCAAAATGTCCTTTATAACATTATTTTCTGGCCAGGTGCAGTTCATATCCATAATCCCAGCAATTGGAGAGGCCTAGGCAGGAAGATCACTTGAGCCCAGGAGTTTGAGGCTATAGTGAGCTGTGATTGCACTACTGCCTTCCCACCTGAGCGACAGAGCAAGACCCTGTCTCTAAAAAATTAAAATTAAAAACATTTTAAAACATGTTTTCCTGGCCCAGGATCTACTCAAGAATTAGGCAATGCACATTGTTGTTATGTCTCTCCACCTCCCTGTAATCTAGAATAATCCCCTGCTTTCTTTGCTTTCATAATAGCGATAGTTTGAAGAGTTCAGGCTGCACGTCTCATAGAACACCTCTCAACTGAGATTTGCCTGATCGTTTCCTTATACTTGGATTCAGGTTAAACATTTCGGTAAGAAGCTGCTTGGTTGATGTGTATCCTATTCTGTGCATGCTGTTAGGAGCCACAGGATGTTTCACTCTTGTCACCCAGGCTGGAGTGCAGTGGCGCAATCTCGGCTCACTGCAACCTCCACCTCCTGGGTTCAAGCGATTCTCCTGCCTCACCCTTTAGAGTAGCTGGGATTACAGGCTCACCCATGATGGGGACGGGGACATTCTGGAGGAGAGGCACTGGGGGGAAGCATCCTATATGCCTGCCCCCACCCTCCCCATTTCTTTCCCATTCTTGACTTCACCCCATCTCTCACCAGTTCCTTCTTGCAACCGATCATGCAGCAGACACTGACTGGTGGCCTACGGTGCACGAGGCACATGACGGGGTCCTAGACGCCATGGTAATGAGACTAAGTCCAGGCTTCAGGGAGGTCCCAGACAAGGGGAGAGACAAGCAAATAGATGGCTGGCATGCACGGTGTCCAGAACTCCAGTAGCTGGCTCTGTGCAGGCTCCACTCCACACAGGCACTCCTGTGCGGGCCATTTCCTCACATTCCCCTCTGGGCAACCCCAGAGGTCCCCAGGGGTCCATACAACCATGAGCCCCATTTTTTTTTTTTTTTTTTTTTTTGAGACGGAGTCTCCCTCTGTCTTCCAGGCTGGAGTGCAGTGGCATGATCTCAGCCCACTGCAAGCTCTGCCTCCTGGGTTCACGCCATTCTCCTGCCTCAGCCTCCCAAGTAGCTGGGACTACAGGTGCCCGCCACCACGCCCGGCTAATTTTGTTTTTGTATTTTTAGTAGAGACAGGGTTTCACCGTGTTAGCCGGGATGGTCTTGATCTCCTGACCCCGTGATCCGCCCACCTCGGCCTCCCAAAGTGCTGGGATTACAGGCATGAGCCACTGCGCCCAGCATTGTTTTTTGTTGTTGTTGTTTTTGTTTTTTTGAGATGGAGTCTTGCTTTTGTCATCCAGGCTGGAGTGCAGTGGCATGACCTTGGCTCACTACAACCTCCGCCTCCCGGGTTCAAGTGATTCTCCTGCCTCAGCCTCTAGAGTAGCTGTGATTACAGGCGCCTGCCACCACGCCCGGCCTTATTTTTGTATTTTTAGTAGAGACAGGGTTTCACCATGTTGGCCAGGCTGGTCTCGAACTCCTGACCTCAGGTGATCAACCCACCTTAGCCTTCCAAAGTGCTGGGATTACAGGTATGAGCCACTGCGCCTGGCCTATGATCCCCATTTTATAGATGAGGAAACTAAAGCGCAGAGAGGCTCCCTGGCCACGCAGTAAGTAGCAGGGCTGGAAATGAAACAGCTTCGTCACTGTCTCTTCCGGGGAGTGCAGGGCATGGCCTGGGGACAGACAGAAGGGGTATGAGGGAGTTGCAAGGATTCAGGGTGACTGGTGGCATCTTCTAATCCTGCTGCTTGGTCCTCCTTGTCTTCTCCTCTCTCTCTTTCTCCCCACCCTGCATACCTGTGGAGAGGAGGCTGATGCCTCTTGCCCGTCTTATCCCCCCACTCCCATCCCTCCTCAAGTCCCCAGGGGCTGTGGGGCCCACATTCCTCGCTGGCTCTCTTGGGCCCATTAGTGTGTTTATGCTGGAGCTGTCTCAGGGGAGCTGAGCCCCTACCCCTGCCCCACCGTCCTCCCGCCATGGAGAGTGGGCAGTGGAGTGGTGGAGGCCGGGCAGAGGCGCGGGAGAACCTGACTCAGCGTCCGAATTCCTGCCCCCACGTCTCAACAAGTCCAGGGTGGCCAGAAGCCTGGGGAGCAACGATAGCCCCCCGGACCCCCACCTCTTCCCACACAGCCCCTCCAGAGCCTGACAGGCTCTAATCTCAGCTGTCTTCATGCAGCCAGCCCTCCGAGCCCGGGGTCACCTGACGCCGACACATTTTAATTCAGAAGCTGATTTCTGCTTGTTGGCAACATGTCATTTCTGAAATTGCTTTCTCTGCCCAGAGGCGGGAGATGTCAGAGCTGTGCAGGTGTTGCAGTGGTGCCGCCCCCGCCCCACACCCAGCCCCCTCCCCAAGTTCAGGAAGGATTAAGGGGCGTGAGGGGGCACACAGGAGATCCTCAAGCTCTGCTTCTCATGTTTCCCCAAGGGCTGGGGGCCAGGGATGGGGGATGCCTGGAATGGCCTCTGCTTTCCTTTCCAGGCTGATGACAGAGGCCCAGGGTTTGGTAAATGGAGTTGCTGCTCTGCCAGTACTGAAAACAGCCACAGTAGTTGTTTTGCGCAGGCTGCATACAGGTACCAAGTGCTCTGCAGAGCGCCTCTCACGTGCATTGTTGTATTCGGATCTTATGACAACCCTCCAATTTGGTGTCATCCCTCCTTTGCAGCTGAGAAAACTGGGGCTCAGAGAGGTTCGATCACTTATCTGAGGTCACACAGCAAGTATGTGGCAGGGCCAGCGTTCAGACCCAGGGAGGGCAACAGCTGGACTGGGATTGGGAGGTCTGGGAAGGGAGAGGCCATGGAGCTGGGAGGACTATGGCCTGGCTTCTCCTATATTTGCTTCCTGACTTGGTTTGAATATCTCCAGTGAAATTTGTGAACTCCCCCAACTTCCCAACTCCTGCAACCCATCAAATACTTATTTGCTCCCTCTTTTATATTTCCTTAGCTTTTTATTTTAGATGAAGTCTTGTTCTTGTTGCGCAGGCTGGAGTGCAGTGGCAAGATCTCGGCTCACCGCAACCTCCACCTCCCGGATTTGAGCGATTCTCCTGTCTCAGCCGCCTGAGTAGCTGGGATTACAGGCATGCGCCACCACACCTGGCTAATTTTGTATTTTCGGCTAATTTTATTTTATTTTATTTTATTTTATTTTATTTTATTTTATTTTATTTTTTTTTGAGACGGAGTCTCGCTCTGTCACCCGGGCTGGAGTGCAGTGGCCGGATCTCAGCTCACTGCAAGCTCCGCCTCCCGGGTTCACGCCATTCTCCGGCCTCAGCCTCCCAAGTAGCTGGGACTACAGGCACCCGCCACCTCGCCCGGCTAGTTTTTTTGTATTTAATAGAGACGGGGTTTCACCGTGTTAGCCAGGATGGTCTCGATCTCCTGACCTCGTGATCCGCCCGTCTCGGCCTCCCAAAGTGCTGGGATTACAGGCTTGAGCCACCGCGCCCGGCCTAATTTTATATTTTTAGTAGAGGTAGGGTTTCTCCATATTGGTCAGGCTGGTCTCGAACTCCTGACCTCAGGTGATCCGCCTGTCTCGGCCTCCCAAAGTGCTGGTGTGATTACTGGTGTGAACCACTGCGCCTGGCCAGCATTTGTTTTTTTTTTTTTTTTTTTCTCTGAGACAGAGTCTCGGTCTGTCACCCAGGCTGGAGTGCACTGGCGTGATCTCTGCTCACTGCCACCTCCACCTCCCAGGTTCAAGCGACTCTCTTGGCTCAGCCTCCCAAGTAACTGGGACAACAGGAGTGCACCACCACGCCCAGCTAATTTTTGTATTTTCAGTAGAGATGGGTTTTCACCATGTTGGCCAGGCTGGTCTCAAATTCCTGGTCTCAAGTGATCCGCTGGCCTCAGCCTCCCAGGGGTGCTGGGATTACAGGTGTGAGCCACCGTGCCTGGCCACCTTAGCATGTTGTGTATGTCTTGAGTGACAGTCATTTGTCAATATTGGCATCCTTTGTTTTATTGGATGAATGAATGAACAAATGAGTTTATAAATCTTGTTCTCCATATTGTTTACCCATCCTTATTTCCCTCACTGGCAGTGCCCTGCCATAGCAGGCTTCCTGGTGTAGCTGGCACCACATCCCTCCCTGACACACGGGCTCCTTATTGCCCATGCTACCTACCCTTTTCTCTTCTCCCTTTCCTTCCCTTCATTCCCCCTGGCTTCCCCTTCCCAACTCTCAGAATCCCTGGCTGCCTCAACCATAAGAACAAAGCTGTGCAGAAGGCTGAACCTGGAGCTTCTGCAAGATGAGGTGGGGAGTGAGCTAACCCAGCTAGAAAGCAGCCTGCTGGTCCCTGGGAGAGACGGCGCTTGGGCCAACCCACCCTCCCAAAGGTGGTCCCCCCCGTCTCAGCTCCACCCGCTTCCCCAGACGAACTTCTTTCTCTCCCTCCAGCACTTCAGAGGACACACAGCTGTGTGTACTTGACCCTGGGCCTGGGCTAGTGCTGGGGACATAGCCAGTCTGGCTGATATGGAGCCCAGGACAGAAAGCCATCCTCACCCACTTCATGCACTAGTTGCGTTGGTAACAAGCATTAACTTTATAACTATCCCATTTACTGCAGGCATCAACCTATATCAATTGGTGGGGGTGGAGGTTAAACTAGAGAAGACATCAAAGATGCATAGAATTATTGGGCCCCTTCCAATTATTAAGATTTGTAGGAGGCCATTAGTTTGTACTGTGCTCCTGTAATGGACCCAACAGACCAAACAAATATGGACTCACTCATGCTAAATGCAATTAACTTAGGAGTATACTCCTAAGTTGCAAAAAGTTGTAACAAATCTCTGAGTTTTGGGGCAGTTACAGCAGCTGAGCATTTGTCAATGTAGGTGGCCAGGTGATTCAATTAAGGATGCTGAGCTATAACCAGTTAAGCTGTATCTACATCTCACTTCTGTTTTCTGTCCATAAATACTGCCTGATCATGTTGCTGGTTGGAGTTCTTTGAATATGCTGCGGTTCAGAGGGCTGCCCAATTCTAGAATCACGAATAAAAGCCAGTTAAGATCTTTAAACAAAATTTGTTGTCATTTTGTCTTTTGACACCATTTTACAGGTGGGCAAAGTGAGGCCAGGTGAGCAACAGCATCTGTTTTTTTGTTGTTGTTGTTTGTTTTTTGTTTTTCGTTTTTTGTTTTTGAGACCGAGTCTCACTCTGTGGCCCAGGTTGGAGTGCAGTGGTGCGATCTCAGTTCACTGCAAACTGCATCTCCTGGGTTCAAGCAATTATCCTGCCTCAGACTCCCAAGTAGCTGGGGTTACAGGCATGCACCACTATACCTGGCTAATTTTTGTGTTTTTAGTAGAGATGGGGTTTCACCATGTTGCCCAGGCTGGTCTCGAACTCCTGGGCTCAAGCGATCCACCTGCTTTGGCCTCCCAAAGTGCTGTGATTACAGGCATGAGCCACGGCGCCCGGCCAGCAATAACATCCTTAACACAAAGTTGGAGTGGTGGTAAAATGAGGTCAGGATTGGGCAGGCACCAATGGGACTTTGGGAGTATAGCATTGCTCTATTTCCTGATAATTAATGAAGGATACTGTTTATGTTCCCATTTAAAAATAAGCCTGAAAAATTGAAATCAGGATCCATTTCACAGAGGATGGTCAAATGTCCAAGAAGAAGGGACAGGTGGTCATTAAAATTCAGATAAACAGAGTCCCCAGTGAGCACTGTCTTGGGAGTTAGAACTAAGCAGGCAAAGTCACCTTTCTTCTCTGAGCCTCATTCATTGAAAAAAAATCTCCATATAGATATCTTTCTACAGAAATCTCTCAGAGAATGCCAGGTGTGGTGGTTCAAGCCTGTAATCCCAACACTTTGGGAGGCTGAGGCAGGTGGATCATCTGAGGTCAGGAGTTCGAGACCAGCTTGGCCAACATGGTGAAACCCCCGTCTCTACTAAATACAAAAAATTAGCCGGGCATGGTAGCATATGCCTGTAATACCAGACACTTGGGAGGCTGAGGCAGGAGAATCACTTGAACCCAGGAGGTGAAGGTTGCAGTGAGCCAAGATCACCCCACTGCACTCCAGCCTGGGCGACAGAGCGAGACTCCCTCTCCAAAAAAAAAAAAAAAAAAGAAAGAAATCTCTCAGAGAGATAGATAACACATGTAGCACTCCTACTACGTGCCAGCCACTGTGTTGGACCCCAGGGATGAAGCAATTAGTGAGACAGGCAGAGTCCCTGCTCTTAAAGCACAGAAGACAGATAAACAAGTCATCATTATTCAGTGTGATGAAACTGACAACCCTACTCACCCTGGGCAGCCAAACTCAGCGGCTGGGAACTGGAGATAGGCAGAGCAGACAGACTTTTTACTCCATTTCTTGTTGTTTTTGAATTCTGAACCATGTGGATGTATTCTTGATCCAAAATAAATAAAAATAAAATGTGATGAGTTTTCACAAGTGGGACGTAGAGTGTGCTTATGGGAACATCAGCAGGGAGAAGGGATACTTAACTGGCCTAGGGGATGTCAGAGAAAGCTTCCCAGAGAAGTGAGAGCCCAGCTACAGCCTGAACCTTAGGGAGGTGTGGGTCAGGTGGGGAGTTGGAGGGAGAGGGATGCAGGTGTCAGTGGGAGTTTATGGTGCTGGGTGACAAACGCGAACCTTGCAGGTCACTGGGAGGATTAAAGGTGTCCCCAGAAAGTGCCTGGCACACAGGATGTGCTTACTGTATGGTAGCTATTTTTATTCCTCAATTACGGTTGCTGTCATTGACAGAGGCTAGGGAGAGGGGACCCTAAGGCTGCCACTCACTCTACTGATATATTCCTGGGCCTCTGAAAGGCCCTTGGTGACCGGAACTCCTAACACTGCTGCTGCATTTTACAGTTTACACTAATCCAATCCTGGGTACAGGAGGGCAGAGAGAAGTTTGAAGCTCAGGGTGGTCCAGTGAGGGGGGTTCTTGGCTCTTCTAGAATCAGCTCCCTGTCAAGCACAGGACCAAAACAACCCACATTGTCTGGTTTCTCATCTTATGTCACAGACCAAGAAATTTCCCCATTTCTAGGAAGACCAAGAAATTTCCCCATGCCAGACCCAAGGCAGCAGCATACTGTTCGTAGCAATGAAAACCAGTGTTTCCAAGCACCACCGATGCACCTGGTGCTGTGCAAAATGCTTTACTTGGATTTGATTAAATCCTTGACCTCACAACCACCCTACCAGGAGCCAGCTACTGTAATCACTACCCCCATTTTACCAATGAAGAAACTGAGGCATGTAAAGGTTAAGTAACCTGCATGAGGTCGTATTGTCAAGCTTTGACTCCAGGTGCCTCTTAGCCCCTTCCTGACCCTAAAGCAGAGCTCTCATATCTAAAATTTCCTCTGCTTGCCTGCTCAGCTCTTCCCTGCAGCAGGAAGAGAACCATTTCTCCTGATTCTGCCCAGCCTACTAAGTACAACTCAATCTTTATTCGTGTCCTAGACTTAGAACCCGTGGTGGCATCAATATGATTTTGAAAATCTGATTTCCAGTGGGGGCAGATGGTCAGGAGTTGACTATGTCTAGATGCAGGATGGGGAGGGAATGAACCACTCACTCAGAGATGTCCCCTTCAGAATCAGGACCTCTGGGTGTGACTGCCTTAGCCAGGCAGGAAGTGCCTCCCTGGGCGTGGCAGGGGTGGCTCAGCACGTCTGACCCTCGGAGAGCTGTGGGGCCAGCTAACCACAGGCAAGCAGAGCTGGAGACCAAGTCCCCTCTGTCCTTTCTTGGAAGAACATGGAAGTCATGTATTAACCCATAGCTTCATCATGGCCTTAGTGGAGACCAGCCAGCTGTCAGGGGTCGTGGCCATCAGCCCCCGCTGGGATAAATGGACCTCTGAGTCCTAAAAGGCTAATTAAGACCTCTGACTTCTGTGTTCTTGGTCCCCCATCACCCATACCTGTGCTGTGATTATTAGAGTATGCCTTTTCTTCCCTCCAAACCCTGGATGGAGGGGTCCACACAGCCCTCCCTCACCCTCCTCGCCACAGACCCCAAGCACTTGTTCATTCTGAAAGTGTCAGTTGCATTTCACGGACTCCTAAGTGGGACCTTTGACTTTTGACCTCTAGAGGACAGAAGGCAGCTTCTACTAGCAACCAGACCCCAGCCTTGCGCGCAGGACTGACATTCTTTATCGATGGACCTCTCCATGCCTTTATTTCTATATCATCTGTAAAATGAGGATCGAGATACTAACACCTACATTGCAAGGATCACATTTGTTAATACAAGTGCTTAGAACAGTGCCTGGCACATGGTCAGCTCTAAATAAGCATTCTCTGCAATTACTACCACCACCGTAAATATTATCCTAAGTAGCCCCTCCCATGTCACCATTTCAGCCCGGCCTGCATCTCCACCCCTGAGGCTCTGCCTCATTCTTGGGTCTGCTCTATGTCTTTTTGTCCCTCGTCCCTCCTCCTCCTTGCTCCTCTTCCCTCCCTGCCAGTGCCCCACTGCTCCTGCAGTCTTGTGCCGACTAATCATGCTGCTGTCAGTTCAGATTAGAGCCCATTACGTTCCTTCATCTCAGCTTAAAATTTTTGTGGTTTCCCAACTCTGCCTAAAGTGCTCCATGAGGGACAAGGGCTGCCCAGCTGGAGGGTGCTTCAGGAGGAAGAATCCGGGTCTGTGAGTCCCCTGGTGGGTTTTCCTCCTTCCTGCCAATTCGAGAAGAGGCTGGATGGTGGGGAGTGGGCAAAGGGGAGCAGTCCCTCCTGGACTTCCATCAGGAGCTCAGGCCCCGAGACCAGGGAGTGGGAGGTCTTGGCATCCCAGCATCACTGCCTCCGGGCAGACTCATACTGGTGTCGTGTGACAGCACTGCTCTGGGACCACGTTTTGGTCACTCCATTTGAGAGTTCCCAGGGCTGTGAAATTTTGCAACTGAGAGACTCCTGGCAAAACCACTGTGCTCAGCCCTTGCCCTGGGGTCTATCTCCTTCAGCCACAGGCATGGCCTCTCTTTGGGATGGCATTGTCCATAGTAACCCTTGGACCTTGTCACAAGCTTCCTTCCAAAGGCCCAAGCTCCAAGGATCTCACTGACCAGAGGGTCCCTCAGGAACCCTGGGCAAGGCTCTCAGGAAGAGACAAAAGCAGGAGCAAGAGGCACGGGCGGGGGTTGGATGCCAGGAAGGAAGGAAGCCAAGAACCACCCGTTTTAATGCTCATGTTCAGTGGGCCTGGCATTGAGCCAGGACTTTGCCCGCCTCATCCTGTTTCATTTCCATGACAGCCCCCGAGGTAGGTGCACCTATCACCCCTTGACAGTTGAGGAAACTGAGGCACAGAGAAATGAAGGGCCCTTGCCTGAGGGCCTTGCCCAAGGCTGGAAAGGGGAAGAGTAGGATTTTGAATTCAGGTTGCAAAGCACCTGATGGGGAGAGACAGGAGGGGGACCCCTGGCAGCCTCAGGGCTCTCTGGCTAGTCCCAGCCTCTAGAAAATTTGGTCCGGACCCTGAAATTCTGTGTCTGGGTCTTCCCTGTCCTGTGACTTGGGTATTACGTGTTGATAATCCTATTTAACCTTTGTGTAGCGCATTCCTGTTTACAAAGCGTCTTCTGTGGCCGTTCGTTTTGAGCCTCACCATAGCCCACAGGGCAGGCAGGCGTGCCTTATCGTCCCCTTTTGCAGATGAGCAAACTGAGGCTCAGAGAGACGAAGCCTCTTGCCAAGGTCACAGATGGAAGATGCCTCAGCCAGAACCCAAAGCAAGGTCACCAGGGCCCAGCTGTGCAGTGAGGACACCGCACTCTGACCTCTGTGATGGATGGTAGGCGTTCCCCACACCATCTGCAGCGTCCTCAGTTGGGCCAAGAGCTGAGAGGCTTCCAGGGGGTACCCAGCCAGGGGCTCTCATGTGGGCCCCTCAAACCTTCCCCCTTCCAAGGCTATCACTTCAGCTGGGAGGATGTCAGTTTGTCTGTACAGAACACCAGGGAGAAAATGATCACCGCCATGAAATGCCTCCCGGTCCACCCGACCTGACAGCCTTCCAGCCGGAAACATCCCTGCATGTGGCCCAGTCTCATCCTCCCACTAGGTCTGGTCCTTCTTTATCCTCTGACCAGAGGACTTCCCTCTGCAGGGGCTTCACGAACCCTGGAACTTTCTTGGCTCCAGACTAAACAGTCCGTGTTTCTAGTGAATGTTAATGGCAGTCCTTAGAGTTTCCAAGTTCCTCCCTTTACTCTTCTTTTCTTTTCTTTCTTTTCTTTCTTTTTTTTTTTTTAAATGGAGTCTTGCTCTGTCACCCAGCCTGGAGTGCAGTGGTGCGATCTCGGCTCAGTGCAACTTCCATCTCCTGGGTTCATGTGATTCTCCTGCCTCAGCTCTGGAGTAGCTGGGATTACAGGCGCATGCCACCACGTCCAGCTAATTTTTGTATTTTTAGTAGAGAGGGGGTTTCACCATGTTGGCCAGACTGGTCTCGAACTCCTGACCTCAAGTGATCCACCTGCCTCAGCCTCCCCAAGTGCTGAGATTACAGGCGTGAACCACTGTGCCGGCCTCCTCCCTTTACCCTTGGTGGCTGGAAATGTCACACCCCTGCCTAAAAACCCCAGGTAAGTCCCTCAGCTCTTCCCCACCATCCAGCCCACCTTCCCAGACCCACACCTCCAATGCCCCTCAAGGTACACCATAGCCCCATCCCCTGAGCCAAATCATCTGTCTCTGAATGCCGACTACATGTTCCCTGCTCTGTGCCTTTGTATGTGCCAGTCCTACTGACAATGACTTTCCTGCCTTTGTCCATCCAACTCACTCCTGCTCAGCCTTGAAGACTCAAGCCGTAGAAAATGTCCAAACTCTCCCCTGAATCACTTCCTCTTCTGAGCTTCCACCATCAGACTGTTTTTCCCTTTATGCCTGCACTAGCATTGTAGGTGTCTGTCCATCTGTCCATCTCTTTCTCTCCCCGCACTGGACTGTGAGCTTTCTATGAGCAAGAAGTGGCTCTCAGTCACCTCAATTCCTGAAAAAATTCTTGCCCTTCTTTCTTTCCTTCCTCCTCTCCTCTCTCCTTCAATAAATATTTAGACAGTCCTGCAAAGTGCCAGGCCAGGTACTGGGGGCTCAGGGATGGACAAAAAAAGACATGGTCCTAGTTTTCACGGATGTTCAATCTAGTGGCTGATGTACATCATCAAATATACATACAATTGATCAGAAGATTCATCACCACTGTGTAAGTGTCTGTTGAAGAACTGTAGAGTGCTGGCTTATGCAGCCCAGAACTACCTGACCTTTCTCTTTCTTTCTTTCCTTTTTTTTTTTTGTTGAGGTGGAGTCTCACTCTGTTGCCCAGGCTGAAGTGCAGTGGCGTGATCTTGGCTCAATGCAACCTCTGCTCCCAGGTTCAAGAATTCTTGTGGCTCAGCCTCCCGAGTAGCTGGGATTACAGGAGCGCACCACCATGCCTGGCTAATTTTTGTATTGTTGGTAGAGTTGGCTTTTCACCATGTTGGCCGGAATGTTCTCAAACTTCTGACATCAAGTGATCTACCTGCCTCGGCCTCCAAAAGTGCTAGGATTAGAGACATAAGCCCCCTTGCTTGGCTACCTGAACTTTCTTAAGAAATACCTGGTTCTGAGGAGTAGGTTCCTGTATTTAAATCTTTCACAGCAATCCAGCATCATGTTGGCTGGCCTCTTAGACACTGGCCACTGTAGTTTCAGCTTGAGGTCCTTTATGGACTTCTGATCCTTTTTATCTATCTTTGCTCAAACTCATTTATTCTCATGTGGCCAGTGTAGCTACAGCTTGGGGTCCTTTATGGACCTCAGACGCTTTTTATCTGTTTTTGTCCAGACTCTTTCATTCTCCCAGCCAGGCATTTATGGGGCTCTCCTAGAGCAGTCTAGCCCAGAGCATTTTGGGTGGAGGGTGTCTGCCTATGGGACAGTGTATATGAGCAGAGTAGGGGAGGCCAGGACCCCCTTGACTTGAGTATCTACATGTCACCTGTGGAATCTCCTCACCATGGGGAGATGTAAGAACAGCCATGGAGTTCCAAGCTGAGGTTGGAATCCTGAAAACAACAAACTGGAAGGCCCTGGCTTCTAGAGGCATCTAGAAAGATTGCAAGTGTCGGCAAGAGAAAGAAGCAAAGAGCCCAATTAATTCTCCTGAGCTAGGGCAGAGCCCGGGAAGAGCCAAGGTAGCCAGGGGCTGAGGGTCCCTGGTGGGGCCAGAGAGTGGATGCCATGCTTCAAGTGGGCGTGGAGGTGTCTTGGTGGACATCTTCATCAGGACACAAACAATGATGCTGGGCATGATGGGGTTAGCACAGCTGGCTCACCCATGGCTTGGTTTGTAACTCCAGACCAGGACACTCATCCTCTATTTGCAGCCAGTGAATTCGCCCCAAGATTTGGAGAATGCCTACTGTGACCACTTAGGTGCCACCCTGATCACAGCCAACAAACACCCATGAAACACCTCGGACACCCAAAACCCTGTTGGGTTGCGACGGTATAACAAAGTCATCCTGGCCTGGTTCTGAGCTAGTTGCCCTGTTCTTTAATCTCAATACCTTAGGTATAAAGGCCAGTGCTGAAGATGCCGCCGAGTCCTCGATGGACTTGCAGCTTCACGGGACTAACTTCACAGCGGGCAATGTGATTGACTGAGTCCCCTTCTCTGGGCCTTGGGTTCTTGCTCTGTAATAACAAGGGGGATCAGCCTACCCAACCTTGAGGTTTGCCAGGCCTCATAAGATTCCAATGTAGGTTTACACAGAAGGTCACTGCGTGATGTGCAGGGGTCATTAAGTCCCCCAAGACAGGTGCCAGGAAACCTACCAATTGGATAATTAGGCTTGCCCCGACCCTTCAGCCCTTGAGGGAGCAAAGGTGGACTCCAGCTGCCCTCCCCATGGGGCGGAAGTGCCGGCACTGCGGGGTCCCCTGGTGGAATGTGGCTGTGGTGGGTGCTGGGACAGAGGGCTTGGCTGACAGATCTAAGGCTGCCGCCTGCCACCAGGTCTCCGTGGGGCCGCCTGCCGGCCCCCCTCCTGTGGAATGACGAGCTCACTCCCCCCACCTGGCGTTTAATCTTTAATGCAGTCCCAGCTGCCCTCGGGCAGGACCCATCAACCCACCCGCTCTGATAAAAGCGATAATTAGCTCTTTTTCAACTTTTCACTTCTCCCCCCTCTACTCTGATGTGTGAGCATTGGGAGGATTCCAGCTAATGGGCCTGCCCACAGCCAATTCCCGGGCCGGGCCGTGCAGGCCGGAATGCACGGGGTCATTAGCGGGGCCTCCCGGGCAGGGGCCTGTGCTCGAGACGTGCTTGCCTGCCCGCTCTGGGGCATCCCAGCCACTGGAGAGCCAGCCGGGTCTCGGCAGAGCAGACCTGCCCAGACAGGTCGGATCCCACCTTCCTTGGTAGTGGCCTCTGCCCGCACCGCAGCAGAGACCACAGGAAGGTGGCCTTAGGCCCTTGCAGCGCCCAGCTGAGAGGACACAGGGCCATCCGTCTCCAGGCATCGCCCTGCTCCCAGGGCAGACAGCCCAGCCTGGGTTCAGCCACCGGTCAGTGCGGAGGCTGCTGGCTGGGATCCCCCACCCCGGCCCCACAAGTGACTTATAATAACTAACTTGTACACGGAACCTTACGAAGTGCTTCCAGTTCTGATATAGCTGCAGCCCAAGGCTTAACCAGGCAGGCTCAGGAGCTGGGTTGTAGGAGTCAAATCCTAACTTCCCCATTTGTGTTACGAGGATGGAACCTCCCTGTGCCACAGCTCTCTTACCTGTGAGGTGGGGACAGTGGCCGTGGTGCCTACCATGGAGGCTGAAGATTGAGATGATGCAGTGAAGTGCTTGACACGGTGCCTGGCCTGTCTGAGCATTCTGCCCCCACCATTGTCACTATTTGGTTCTCTCAATAGGCCTCTAGATAATTGCTGTTACCCTGTCTTGCAGAGGTTCAGAAAGATTGTGCCTGGGAATTTCCCAGGTTTTATTTTCTTAATGATAATTGACTTGACCAGTCCTCACAGCAACGTTGCATGGCAGGTCCTGTTACTCCCATTTTGCAGAGAAGCAGTTTCCCCATGGCTCCGTGCTGGTATATGGTGGGTGCAGAAATATTTTCTGCTACTCAAGAACCTTGCCTTGTTTGGAACCATCTGCTGCTGGGCAAGCCCCTGGTTCTACTGCAGGTGCCTGAGGATCCAGGAGATGAGTGGGGGCAGGGCCTGATCTGAGCTTGAGGGGCGGGAGCCTGGTGTTGGGCAGGGTCTTGAAGGGGAAGTTGGTGGGGTAGAGGAGGTTCCATCTGGGGATTAAGAAAGACCAAGGCCAGGCCGGGCATGGTGGCTCATGCCTGTAATCCCAGCACTTTGGGAGGCTGAGGAGGACAGATCATGAGGTCAGGAGATCAAGACTATCCTGGCTAATATGGTGAAACCCCGTCTCTACTAAAAAAAACAAAACCAAAAAAAAACCAAAAAGACAAAAAAAATTAGCTGGACCTGGTGGCAGATGCCTGTAATCCCAGCTACCCAGGAGGCTGAGGCAGCAGAATCGCTTGAACCTGGGAGGTGGAGATTGCAGCGAGCCAAGATCGTGCCATTGCACTCCAGCCTGGGTGACAGAGTGAGACAGAAAAGAAAAAGAAAGGAAGGAAGGAAGGAAGGAAGGAAGAGAGAAAGAGAGAAAGAGAGAAAGAGAGAAAGAAGGAAAGAAAGAAGGAAAGAAAGAAGGAAAGAAAGAAAGGAAGGAAGGAAGGAAGGAAGGAAAGAAGGAAGGAAGGAAGAAAGGAAGAAAGAAAGAGAGAGAGAGAGAAAGAAAGGAGGAAGGAAGGAAGGAAGAAAGGAAGAAAGGAAGAAAGAAAGAAGGAAGGAAGGAAGGAAAGGAAGGAAGGAAGGAAGGAAGGAGGGAGGGAGGGAGGAAGGAAGAAAGGAAGGAAGGAGAAGGAAGGAGAAGGAAGGAGACCAAGGCCAGGCACTGTGTCAGCTCATGCCTGTAATCCCAGAACTTTGGGAGGCTGAGACAGGATGATCACTTGAGCCCAGGAGTTTGGGACCAGCCTAGGTGACAGAGTGAGACCCTGTCTCAAACAAACACATTTTAAAAAGACCAAGGTTAGTGCACAGGTCATGAACTGGTCAAGCTCCGTCATGGTCACTCTCAAGGCAAAGCGACAGCTTGGCCATGCCTATTTCCCTCCATTCGCAGCTATGTGCTGCTTTCTAATGACGTCCTTCCCACCACAAGGCAGTCCTTGCCACTCACTGTCCCCTATTCCTCCTGGATTCCAGTGCCCAAGCAGGAGGGGAGTGTGTGGGGAGAAAGTCACACAGCATGGGCCTGGGCCCCTGAGGGCATCTAGGGCTGGACACCCCCTACCAGCGTCCAGGCCAAAAGAAGTCCCCAAGTCAACACTATTGGGTCTTACTAGGGCTTTGCAGCTTCAAGTCAAATGCTATAGATGGTGACTCTCCCATAGGTTCCTGAGGGGACTACAGAAGAGCCACAAGCTAGTGGGTGTGCCCCTGGAGGAGGTCGCTAGATAAACAGAAAGAGAAGAACTTCAGAAGAGAAAGAACCTGCTGCAACTGCTCGAGTACCAGGAATGCTTGCGCAGCTGCTCAGCAGCACGAGGCCGACTCTGGCTTGGCGCCTCTTCCTTTCTTTCTGACCAGCTGCGGCCAATGCTTACAGGCTTGAGACCTAGTTTCAGAAGGCGGCCAGCACCTGGAGCTGTGGAGCCTCCATCAGTAATGCCCAGGAACACCAGCACCCAGATTTCCCATGGCTACTAAAGTCTAGGGCCGCTGTCTCCAATAGTCATTAACAGGACCATCAACGCCTAGAACCCGATGCTACCATTAGCCAAGATCACCTTCCCCTGGGGCTGTTGACACCTGGAACCGCTTGGACCACAGGACATAGGACCTAGAACCCTGGAGGAGCCCACCCAGGGTTGCCATAAACTAGAACTCTAAGTCACCATGAGCCAGTGTTGGGGGCCATAGGGTCACTGATGTGGAGTCCATCCTTGGACTCACACTGGATTGAGAAGCTTCCTGGGGGGGCAGTGATCATGCTTGATGAATGGCTTTTCTTGTGCAGGCTCTGGGTGCACCTTTTTTTACTTTATTTTTTGTTTTTTATTTTTTATTTTTGTAGAGATGGAGCCTCACCATCATGTTGCCTAGGCTGGTCTCGAATTCCTGGGCTCAAGCAATCCTCCTACCCCAGCTTCCCCAAGTGCTGGGATTGTAGGTATGAGCCACCGTGCTGGCCACCTTTCTTTATTGACTCTGCTCCATAACAAAATATCATGGAGACTCCTGAACCCCTTGCTTCTTGCCTACCTGGGTCCTGGGTTCTGGCTGTGAACTTTCCAAAGAGGAAACAAGAGGTGTCACGTGGGTGGGTCCTGCACACCCAGGACCCAGGTGAGGACTGCTCAGGGAGAGAGGGGGTACATGGACTCTAATGTGGTCTCCTCTTTTTCTGGAAAATACACTGGGAAGTAGGCCAAAGGATGTCCTGGAGGAGGCTGTATGAATGTTCTAGAGACAGAGCAGAGCATTACTGGTGGATCACGGGGCCTGGGCCATCCTAATTGCATCCCCTCCATCCCACTCACCCAAGGGCCAACCTTTCTCCACATTTTTCAGCGTTGGGCACTACTGTGACCTTGCTGAGATACCCCAGGGAAAATGTGGGAAAGAACTTTTCTCTTTCCACCTCCCACCCTCCCCCAGCCAACAAATAGATGGCCTCAGAGCCTCAAAAATGTGCAGAAAAAGTTCAAACTGTTCACAACTGAAATCTTAGTAACATCAACAAATAAATGTTGTACATTTAAAATAATTCCCGTGGGATACCTTGGCCTGCTACCCCAAGGGTTTCCATTGCCAAGTTCAAGGTTGCCCCAGGAAGGGGGCTGCTCGGCTGTTCTCTGCCCGCCCTGGCCATGGCCTCTTCTTATGAGACCTGGCCTCATCTCTGGCCTGCCACTATACGTGAGGAGGGCACAGGTAAGACCTGGAGAAGGAAATCAAACTTGGTGATGGAGAAGAGTTAGAGACTAGGGCCAGGAGGAAAGATAGGAAGCAGAGGACGAGGAACGACAGCTGAACAAAAAATGAAAGTCACGCTGGTAATTCTTGCCTTGGGAATCCTCGAGTTTCGGGTGGGATCTTTGCCTAATGGAGCCAGATTCAACAGACAGTCAGATAATCGCATATTTCAACAGTAATAATAACCAGTCATAATAACAGCACCTAGCCTCCCTCATACATTGTAACACTGGTCCATTGCCGGTGGGAATGTAAATTGGTGTAATGTCTTTGGAAAACAGTCTGGCAGTTCCCTAAAATGTTAAACATAGAGTTACCATATGACCCAGCAATTGCATTCCTAGGTATTTACCCAAGGGAGTTGAAACAAATGTCCATGCAAGAACTTCCATATGAATGTTCACAGCGGCATTATTCATGATAAGGAAAAGGTGGAAACAACCCAAATGTCCATGCACTGGTAGACAGATAAACAAATCGTGGTATAGCCACACAATGGAATACTATTTGACCATAAAAAGGAATGAAGTACTGACATACGGCTGGGTGCAGTGGCTCACACTTATAATCACAGCACTAAGGGAGGCTGAGGCGGGCAAATCACTTGAGCTTAGGAGTTGGAGACCAGCCTGGCCAATGTGGTGAAAACCCCCCCCCACTAAAAATACAAAATAATAACAACAATAATAATAACAATAATAATAATAACAACAATAATAATAATAATAATAGCCAGGCATGGTGTCATGTGCCTGTGGTCCCAGATACTTAGGAGGCTGAGGTGGGAGGATAGCTTGAGCCTGGGGGACAGAGGTTGCAGTGAGCCAATATTATGCCACCGCACTCCAGCCTGGGTGACAGAGTGAGACCTTGTCTCAAAAAAAAAAGTACTGACATTGACACACAGACAACATAAATGAGCCTTGAGAACATAATGCTAAGTGAAAAAAGCCAGACACAAAACACTACATATTGTGTGATTCCATTTATATGAAATGTCCAGAATAGAAAAATCCATAGACAGAGAAAACAGATTAGTGGTTGCCTAGGACTAAGGGGAGGAGGGAATGAGAGTGATTGCTAATAGGTATGGGTTTTGGGAGGAGGTAATGAAAAATGCTCTGGAATTAGTGGTGATGGTTGCACAACTCTGTGAATATACACTGAGTATGTACAACCCACTGAATTGTATATTTTAATAGGGTGAACTGTATATGAATTGTGTCCGCATAGAACTGTTACTTAGAATATGCTAGGAAATTGTGTGAGGCAGGTTGATTGCTATTGCATTTCATTCTTACAGTGACCCCACATGGAATTAAGGAGATATATAGTGGGGGTAGTTAAGGGCACAGACTCTCCAGTCAAAATATAGGGGTACAGCCTCTGCTCATTCCCTTCTAGTTCAGGGACCTTGGACAAGTCACTCAACCTCCATGAGTCTCAGAGTCCTCATCTGTAGAATGGGCACAAGGATCTGTATCTTATCCACACAGCACAGTGCCTGGGACACAGGGAGTGCACAGGCATCGGTACTGTTAGATGTAGTAGGAATTAAACAGTAGTACGATTTCACCACCTCCTCCCATCCTTTTCTATTTCTTTTTTTTTTTTTTTTTTGAGATGGAGTCTCGCTCTGTCACCCAGGCTGGAATGCAGTCACGTGATCTTGGCTCACTGCAGCCTCTGCCTTCCAGGTTCAAGAGATTCTCCTGTCTCAGCCTCCTGAGTAGCTGGGACTACAGGCGTGTATCACCACACCCAGCTAATTTTGTATTTTTAGTAGAGATGAGGTTTCACCATGTTGGCCAGGCTGGTTTCCAACTCCTGACCTCAGGTGATCCACACGCCTTGGCCTCCCAAAGTGCTGGGACTGCCAGTGTGAGGCACGGCACCTGACCCTTTTCTATTTCTTGAGCCCCCTGGAAGTACAATCACCCTTAGAGGATGAGGATGGTGAAAAGTAAGGAGAAGGAGCAGCATTTAGGAAAGAGTCTATTCCTGCTTCTCGCATTCAACTCACTCCACTGTGTTCAGCAGTACAGTACAAGGTAGGGTGGGGAGACTATAATACTAGTTAATCTCTATTAGGCACTTTGGCAGCAGATGTACGTGGTTTTTTTTTTTTTTTTTTTCTTTCCATGTCATCCCAGAAAGGTGGTTTGGCCTGGAGACACCATTAACTTATTCATTACTGAACACCATCTACAAGCTAAACTCTGTGCTCTGGGCCCTAAAACAAAGTGGGGATCAAGACAGTCAGGGTCTGGTGCTCGGAGGCTTACATTCTAGTGGGGAGGGGAGGCAGATAAGAAATAAATAAACGAAAAACAATGTATTTCCCAATCAGCTGTAATGCCATGGAAATTAATCAAATAAAGGAGGAAGGACTGCCCTATATAGGCATTAAAGGAAGATTTCTCTGAAAAACTGGCTTCTGAGCTAAGATAGGAGGAAGATATTTGAGGTAGAGGGAACTGAAGTGAAAATAAGCCCAGCACATTTATTTATTTATTTATTTATTTATTTATTTTTATTATTTATTTATATTTTAGATGGAGTCTCACTCTGTCGCCCAGGCTGAAATGCAGTGGTGCAATCTCAGCTCACTGCAACCTCTGCCTCCTAGGTTCAAGCGATTCTCCTGTCTCAGCCTCCCAGGTAGCTGAAATTACAGACGTGCACCACCACGCCCGGCTAATTTTTCTGTTTTTAGTAGAGATGGAGTTTCACCATATTGGCTAGGCTGGTCTTTAACTCCCCACCTCAGATGATCCTCCTGCCTCAGCCTCCCAAAGTTCTAGGATTACAGCTGTGAGCCACCGTGCCCAGCCCAGCACATTTAAAGAACAGCAAGAGAGTCAGTGCAGCTGGAGCTGGGGCAACCAGAGAGAGTGACACCAGATAAGACCCATGAGGGAGCCAGAGCCCTGTTACACAGAGCAAGCAGGTGTGCGTGAGGGACTTGACTTCTGTATTCAGTGTAGTAGGTGGCATAGGAAAGTTCTCCAGCTTTCTAATGGGAAAGAAGCTGAAGAGAACATCAGAATCCCAAGCAATAGGTCTAGTCTGATGTCTCTTCATGCTTAAGGCAATTGAGTCCCTTGCAACAAATTCTTTGGTTTCCCCCACAATGTCAGCTGCCTTGGACTGTCTCTGGGCTAGATGGAGCAAGCCTTTTTTTTTTTTTTTTTTTTTTTTTTTTTTTTTTTTTTTTTTTTTTTTTTTTT
>NC_037684.1:34048841-34133970 GCF_003255815.1 Theropithecus gelada | reverse complement strand
TTTTTTTTTTTTTTTTTTTTTTTTTTTTTTTTTCTGAGACAGAGTCTCACTCTGTTGCCCAGGCTGGAGTGCAATGGTGCAAACTTGGCTCACTGCAACCTCCAACTCCCAGGTTTCAGTGCTTCTCCCTGCCTCAGCCTCCTGACTAGCTGGGATTACAGGCGCCCGGCTAATTTTTGCATTTTCAGTAGAGACAGGGTTTTGCCATGTTGGCCAGGCTGGTCTTAAACTCCTGACCTCAGGTGATCTGCCCACCTTGGCCTCCCAAAGTGCTAGGATTACAGGTATGAGCCACAGCACCCGGCCGAAAGATCTTTACCATTGGGATTCCTTCTGGTGCCTGGTGTTGACCCAATGAGGTGAGCAGCCTCTTTCCCTCCATGGATGCTGCCCTCCTGAAGCATCTTCCATTGGGGAAGGCCGGGTGGTGCACATGAGTTTAGGTGTTCTTCTTCCCTTGCTTTAGGTCAAGCCCAGTCTTCAGCTGTAAATTGATTGTGAAGAAATGGAGGCTCATAGATGCCTACTTATGCTAACCTTGTCAGAAATAGATGGGGAATGTCGGTGATGGGGAGGGTAAAATGTGCTGAAACTTACTTTCCCCATAAGATGAGATGTTCAGAGTAATTCAGTTGAAATCTAGATAAAGGAATTTTGTGTGCGTGTGTGTGTGTGTGTGTGTGTAAGATAGAGGTAGAGAGAGAGAGAGAGAATGCTATGGCAGGAAGTTTTCACTTAGCCAAGTTTTAACAACAAACAACGAGCAGTTTGTGGCCAAGCAGTCAGTCCAGGGGGAAAAACAAACAGGCAGAGTGGGGGCTTGCGTCCGGGGTTGCTGAGAAAGCCAGGAATGAGTTTACCATGCTGCTTCTGGAGTGAGGAAGAAACACAAAACATTTAGATTTTTCACCTGGTTGCTCACAGATACCGTGAGTAGCCAACCCAGTGGTCAGTTTCCCCTTCTTCCTGATAGGGAGAGCCCTGGTTTTGATCAGATACCCATTCTCCCTTGGGGAAGGGATCTCCATCTCCAGCTCCGGGGTAAGTCATGACTCACCTAAGCCAGGTGTGGTCATTCCTTTTTCCTTTTCAGAGACTAATTTGCACATGGACAATTGATGCAGTGCTAGCCAATGACAGTAGAAGGGAAGTTCTGTCTGGGACTGTAGAAAGTTCTCCTCTCTTAAAAAGGGATTCAAGAAGGGGCCAGGCGTGGTGGCTCACGCCTGTAACCCCAGCACTTTGGGAGGCCAAGGCAGCCGGATCACTTGAGGCCAGGGGTTCAAGACCAGCCTGACCACCATGGTGAAACCCCATCTCTACTAAAAATACAAAATTATCCAGGTATGGTGGTGCATGCCTGTAATCCCAGCTACTTGGGAGGCTAAGGCAGGGGAATTGCTTGAACCCAGGAGGTGGAGGTTGCAGTGAGCCAAGATTGCACTGTTGCACTCCAGCCTAGGCAACAAGAGTGAGACTCTGTCTCAAAAAAAAAAAAAAAAAAAAAAAAATGCAAGAAGAAACTCTTCCTCTTATACTTCAGTTATTACAGGAATGGTCTGCAGTCACCAGATGTGTGGTAGCCCCTTGGCACCATGAGCTGAACTGGCAGACACTTGGAGGGTGGGTCAAGCAGAAAAACAGAAAAAATCTGAATTCTCAATGATGCCTTTGAGCCCCTGAATTGACCAATCCAGAGCTTTCCTACCTCTGGCCTTCTTATGTGAAATAAATTTTCCTTCTTATTTCAGGTAGGGCTTCCAGGTACTTGTATCCTGATTGATGCTGTCACTCTCACTGGAAAACAATTGGAAGGTAAGAACCATGGCTTCCACCTCTCTGGATTCCAGTAACCTACACCAAATCTGGCTTATTATGGATGCTCAACAGGTGGGTGGATGTATGGGTGGGTGGCTTAATGGATGTATGGGTGTGTTCGGGGGTAGATGGATGGATGAATGGATGGGTGAGTGGATGGGTGGGTGAGTGGATGGGTGGGGTGGATGGATGGATGGGTGGGGTGGATAGATGGATGGGTGGGTAGATGAGTGGATGATGGATAGGTGGGTGGATGTATGGATGAGTGGGTGGGTAGATGGATGAATGGATGGCTGTATGAATGTATGAATGGGTAGTTGGGTAGATAGGTGGGTAGACAGATGAAAGGGTTGGGTGTGTGTGTGGGTGGATGGTGGCTGGCTGGCTAGATGGATGAGTGGCTGGATGAATGTATGGGTGGGTGGATAGGGGTTAGATAGATGAGTTGGTGGATGGATGGTGAGTGACTGGGTAGATGAATGTATGGGTGGCTAGATGACTGGATGGATGGCTATGTAGGTGGATGTGTAGGGTGGCTGGGTGGCTGGGCAGAAGAATTCATGGGTAGATGGGTGGATGGGTGGCTGACTAGCTGGATGTATGGGTAGGTGGGAGGGTGGGTAGATGGAAGTATGGTGACTGGATGGGTAGGTGGGTGGATGGATGGGTGGGTGGGTAAATGGGTGGGTGGATGGATGGGTAGATGGGTGGATGGATGTGGTGGGTGAATGGCTGGGTGGCTGACTGACTGGATGGATGGATGGATGGATGGGTGACTGGATGGATGATGGATGGATGGATGGATGGATGGATGGATAGATGGATGGATGGATGGATTGATGAGTAGCTGGCTGGCTGGCTGGATGGATAGGTGGGTGGGAGAATGTGCAGGTGAGTGGGTGGGTATATGGATGAATGAATGTGTGGATGGAGCTCACCACCTCACATGGCAACCTTATCCCAGCATCTGCTCTTCTCTTTCTCATTGTATTCTCAATTCAGGTTAGAGTGGACTGAAGAGGCATAAAGTTTCAAACTCAGGAGACTTGCATGAAGCCGTCACATGAACACAAGCCTGTTCTCTACTTGGAGATGACAGGAAACTTGCCCAAGACAGGTCTCAGACACAGTATTTTTGCCTGGGGTTTCCTGCAGAACTCTGCTTCTCCCTTGAAGACGGGGCACTCCCATCTCTTTGGGGCCCCTCCTAGGTCTCCACCTCCCTACACACAAAGCAGGAGTTGTCCATCCCCACTGTAAAGAAACCAGCTGTGGGATCTTTGAGCAGGTCTCCACTTGTTCCAAAGCCTCAGTTTCTACATTGGGTAAAGGGGAATGGCAGTGGCCCTAGTGAGATGACCTTCTTTTTTTTTTTTTGAGATGGAGTTTCGCTCTGTTGCCCAGGCTGGAGTGCGTGGCTCCATCTCAGCTCACTGAAACCTCCACCTCCCAGGTTCAAGCGATTCTCCCTGCCTCAGCCTCTCAAGTAGCTTGGATTAAGGGTGCCCACCACCACACCTGGCTACTTTTTGTGTTTTTTAAAGTAGAGACAGGGTTTCATCATGTTGGCCAGACTGGTCTCAAACTCCTGACCTCAGGTAATCCACCTGCCTTGGCCTCCCAAAGTGCTGGAATTACAGATGTGAGCCACCGCACCTGGCTGAGATGACCTTCTTAGACAGCCCATGTCACAGAATTTATAGTCCCCTTTCAAGATGATGCTTGGAATAACCCACTTCCAGCAAGAGTGGGCAGCAGCAAGAAGACTTAGTTTCATCCTTCAGCTGAGTCATAAGTTGTTGCCTTTTGTACATGTCACACATGAAGAAGAGAGCAAGCCCTGGTGCAGGATGGCACCTGTGGCTATGAAAGAGAAGAAAATCTATGACCCTACTAGGGATTGACCCATGACCTTGACCCTTTGGGCAATGAGCTCCGACAGCTAAGCCATCATCCCTAACGGCCCAGTGCGCATCAGATGGTATAGACTTGCAGCCTGGAACAGCCCCCTGGAAGACAAACAGCCAAGTCACTAATCAGTTGCTTTACCCCTGTACTCTGTGTGTGTGTGTGTGCGTGTGTGTGCCTGTGAGTATGTGCCCGGCCCTGCAGACCAGGGTCCTCAAAGGGACCCGCCCCAGTGTGAAGGAAAGACCCCGCCCAGCAATGACGGAGTGGCCAGGACATCTTTCCACAGCATCTGGGAGGAACGGGCAGGGCCGGATATGGGCTGCCGACCTTCTCCCTTCCTCCTGAAGAGGAAGCTCCTCCTGCGCCACCTTTGTGCTGACCGCTGGGTGGTTACGAATGTGTTCCCTGCCTGTCGTTCTCTTCCTGAGCAGTGAGGAGCAGCTCACTCAGCCCAGCCCAGCCCCCGCTCCCGAGAGCCAGCCCACGAAGGAGCTCTGTGTCCTGGCTTCTGACCAGGCTGATGGGTGGGGTGGGAGGCAAGGACCAGAGGCTGAGTCAAGGCCTTCACCCAGCCTCTTCTGGAGCATGGCTTCCTCACCTCTCCCATAAAAAATAGACACGAGGTCCGAAAGGACTTCCCTGAACTAACAGGACAGGGCTTGCAAAAGGACTGAACCCTGGCCAGCAGACAGGTGATGAGCATGTCTAGGCCGGGAAGGTGGGGAATAAATTTTATTTTAAAAATTAAATTAAATTTTTGTAAGAGACATGATCTTGCTCTATCACCCAGGCTGGACTGCAGTGGTACGATCATAGCTCACGGCAGCCTTCAACTCCTGGAGTCAAGCCATCATCCTCCTGCCTCGGCCTCCCGAGTAGCGGAGACTACAGGTGCATGCCACCATGCCCGGCTAATTTAATTTTATTTAATGTAACACTCCAATACCATGTATCATGTGCCCTTTATAATTATGAACTGATATTATATAAGCCTCTTACTAACCCTATGAGAAAGGTGCTCTGATTATGCCTACTTTATATAGGAAGAGGCTGAGGCACAGAGAGGTTAAGGAACTCGCCCAAGATCACCCATCTAGTAAGCAGTAGAGCCCAGATCTGAATTCAGGCTGCAGAGTTGAGGCTTTTACCTAATATGCTGTGCCACCTCCCAGAGGCACAAAAATAAAAGCATTGCTTGAACACCATGTGTGTGCCAGGCACTGTCACAGGGTCCTGCCTGGAGCTCACTAATCAGGTACTCTCAAATACATGACTTCATTTAGTCATCACAAAAAAATCACAAGGAAACTGAAGGTCAGAGTAGTATAAAGTTGTAAAGAGTAAGTTGTACAAAGATGCATAGCTAGTCACTGGCCCAATCCAGGTTTCTCTGAAGGCGAGACAAGATGGCTTTCCACTCCCACTTTCCGGGAGTATGTATCCTAGGAGCAGGTGCCAGTGAAGGAAAGAGGGGCTTAGATCATTCAAGTAGCCTGCCGAGGTCACCAGACAGCAGAGGGCTGAGCCAGGATTCAAACACAGGTCTTTCTGATGCCTCTATGAGCCACTGCCAAGGCTTGGGGCTCTTCTGGGCCCAGCTCTTCCCAGGACTGTAATTCCCCAGGTGGGGCTTCCCTTGGGGAAGAAGTGGAAATGTCATGCTCTGGACCCACCTGGTAAAGAGAGGTTGACTGTTGCAGTGAGTACTCAGGGCATCTGGGGCCAGCTGACCCTTGTGCTTCAGGCACACGTGTTGGGCTTGGTGGGATGGACTGCTGGTCCTCTGCTCTTATCTGAGCAGCCCCTCTTTCTCTCCAGCCCCAGCTCTTAGCATAAACAAGACTTTGGAGATCCTCAGTGCAATTCAGCTCCCCTAACCTTTTTTTTTTTTTTTTAAGAGCTCACACCTGTAGCTCCAGCACTTTGGGAGGCTGAGGCGGGAGGATTGGTTGAACTCAGGAGTTCGATACCAGCCTGGGCAACATAGTGAAACCTCCATCGCTACAAAAAAAAAAAAAAAAAATTTGGTAGGCATGGTGGAGTCCCAGCTACTCAGGAGGGTGAGGCAGGAGGATCGCTTGAGCCCAGGAGTTCGAGGTTGCAGTGAGCCATGATCGTGACACTGTACTCCAGCTTGGGAGACAGAGTAAGACCCTGTCTTAAAAAAAAAAAAAGAAGAAGAAGAAGAAGATTGCCTCTCAGAGTGTGTGCGCTATTTTCTGAAAAACAGGAGCAGACAAAAAGGCCCCATCAATTTCTATTTTGCCCTGGGCCCCTTAACCACAACTCCATTTGGGAACGGCGGGTGGAGGAACTCAGTCTCGGCACTGTGGGAGAGCAGGCTGGGGGCAGCTCAGCCTGGGTTACCGACCCCCTAATCCCCCAACAGTGGAATGTGCTTGATTCCAGGAGGCTAAGGTGTGGAGGGTGGGTGAGTTGCAGAGGCTGCTATGGCCCTGCTGTTTGACGCTTCGTGATAGATGAGCCCCCAGTCCTCCTGTCTCTGTGTCTCCCCTCCACCCCCCCTCACTCTGTGAGGTCTGGTTTGTGCAAGGAAGCCTGTCAGTGTCGGGACACGCTGGCCCCATGGCCTGCAGCGGGAAGGGGGCCTCTGAGGGATGCCTGCTGTCTGGCCCTCTCCTCAAGAGGGCTCCTCTCACCCTATGCCTCGGGGTCCTGGGCGCTTCCCTTTCAAACCTGCAAAATGATCGCCATTAATGCAGCTTGTCTCCTGGAGGCGCTGAAAATAGGGTAAGGGAGGAAGGGCCCCTGACTGCCTGGCCTCTGAGAACCTGCATCGATCTGGCTTATTTGGGGCCGGGTGTGGGAGAGAGAAGGGCACAGGCCTGCTTGGTGGATGTTGAGTGCGGGTTTTGCCCGAGGGGGTGGGAGCTATTAGGACCACCCTGGGGACTGCAGTGAGTTCAGCTGTGGACTTCTGCAGAGATGTAGCTGCCGCCTGGCTGCCAAGGAAAGAACCACATTGAAGCCTGCCATGCTGGGAGCAGGGGAAGACAAGCCACATCCCCAGGGTTAGTACCTGCACCTTCTGGAGAGTCAGTGCCTCCTAGGGGCCTCCGTGCCCCACTCTGGCCCTAACCTGAAAGCCCCATTCACCTCCAACAGAAAGCTCTTCTGGACTGCCCTCATACGCCACTCTGAGATCCACTCTTTGAGTCTGAGGGACCTCAGAGGAGCCCAAATGGAGGAGCTATTCAGTCTGGAAAACTGGGGACCCCCTTTGTACATCAGCATGTGCAGGCCCTGGGCTGTCAGGCTGGGAGAGGTGAGTCTGGTGGAAGAGGTACCATCCAAGGCAGCTCTGCCTTCCAGGAGCCTGCAGTCTCACCAGAGGCCAAAGGTTACCATCCAGACCAGATTCATCTGAGCCATAGAAATGTAGCATGAGTCTTACTCTGTCACCCAGGCTGGAGGGCAGCGGCACAAACATGGCTCACTGCAGCCTCCAACTCCTGGGCTCCCAAGTAGCTGGGACCACAGGTATGCACCACCACAGCTGGCTAATTTTTAAAATTGTTTTTGTAGAGATGAGGTTTCGCTATGTTGCCCAGGCTGGTCTTGAACTCCTGGGCTCAAGCAATCCTCCTGCCTCAGCCTCTCAAAGTGCTGGGAAGATGCCTATATTTAACATGAGCCATGTATTTAATTTTAATTTTCTAGATGGCATATTTAAAATGGAAAAAGGAGCAGATGAAATTAATCTTAATATATTTTATTTAATCCAATACAGATGAAAAATACCGTTTCAACATAAAACATAAATATTAAGCATATTAATATTTTACCTTTTTACCTTTTTCTGTACTGTCTTTGAAAGCCAGTGCATGCTTTACAGTGACATCACATCTCAGTTTGCCCTAGCCATGTTTCAAGTACTCAGGAGCTGCATGTGGCTAACAGCTAGCGTACTGGATGGTACAGCTCTAGAGAATGTGGCTTGGGTCATGGCAACAGCACCTTTATTTTTGTTTAACTTTTCTTTTAAGTTCAGTGGTACATGTGCATGTTTGTTATATACGTAAACTTGTGTCAGGTATTAAGCCTAGTATTTATTAGTTATTTTTCCTGATCTCTCCCTCCTCTTCCCACCCAGCACCTTCCTTTCAACAGAAGAAAATTCCAGATGAAATGCACAAGGTACAGTGGGTCTGCAGGCATGGAGAGGCAGGTAGAACTTCCTCCTTGGAGGCTTTCAGTCTAGGCTGGGCTGCTCCTCCTCCTGGCAGGCTGAAGGCAATCTAGCTGAGAGGATGGCTCCTGAGCGCTGGTCCCAGGCCTGGGGTTCTGGAACGTCTCTGTCTGCAGGGCTCACTTGCTGCTGTGTGTGTCACCCGAGAGGCAGCATAGAGTAGGAAGCTGGGCGCTGGATGGCGGTCAGGACACGTAGGTTCCAGGTGGGCTTTGAATTCTGCACAATCGGGCAGATCACATACCTGCTCTGGGCCTCCATTTCCTTGTGGCAAATGAGCAGGAAGGCAATTACTCAATACCCCCATCTCCCACTCTCCCCTTGAAACCTCAAGGATTCATTGAGTGGAACAGGTCAGTTGGGATGATACAGGGTCTCCTGCATGCACAGGGCAGCCCTGTAGCGATGTAGAATAGAGGACTTCTGGTTTGGCACTCTTTGCCACCTGCCAAAAACAACCTCCGCTTCTGCACTGGCCTGCCACAGCTGGAGTCAATTCATCAACGTTTATTCAGCCCTCCAGTGCGCCACACCCTCCAAGTGCCACTGCTCTAGTGGCTCTCACGGTGAGGTAAGGCATCTCAACCCCACGTGGAAATGGAGTAATTCCTGAAGACGTCCCCTTAGCCATCACCTGTCTAGCTTGGAGTAGTTGAGCAGATTCATGAAAAGACATACGCACCTCTTTGTCCTCAAGAAGCATATGATCCAACCTGGAGACTGATTACGTGTGGAAGTCAACACTCCAGCGAAGTCAATGCCGAGAACAATCAAGGCAAGGGGGAGGAAAGGCTGCTACAGGCTGAGTGGTCGGGAAGGCTGCTGGAGGAGGAGCTGGGATCTGAGCCAGCTTGGAAGTGAGGACAAATCACTTTAGGGAGCCAGCAAAGGCACAGAGGTGTGAAAACACAGAGTGTATTAGAGCACCCAGCATAGAATCCATGACTTGAGCCCACGGTCGGCTCAGGCAGGGCAGGGAAGCAGAGGCTCGAAGTTTGGGAGGTAGAGGTGGGTTGGTCTGGGGAAGGCAGGATTCCAAACTAAGGAAGCAGGAGCAGGGAGCCACTGATGGTTCCTGAGCAGGAGCATGACATGCATATGGCGGTGCCGAGGCAGGTGAATGTGAAGGCAGGATGCTTGGAGCGGAAGGTGGGTGTGGAGGAAACAGTCAGGAGCTCCTGTGATAATCACTGTGACACTAACACTCAAAATGGAAAGCCCTTTCATGCCCCTTCTCATTTAATTCTCTTTCAACTCAGTGAAGTACATAGAATGGGTCGTATTGCTTCCTTCTTAAAGATAAAGAAAATGAGTTTCAGAGGAATTAACTGATTTGTCCAAAGGGACCACCTTGGAGAATCAGACTCAGGCTCTGTGTCTAAAAATACTGAACTCTTCCTACCATCCCACGTCCTAATGGTCCAGGAAAATGGGGTCCCAAAAGGAGATAGAGATAACCAAAGAAGGCTCTCCAGAGGGGTGAAGTACATTCAGAGGAGAGTAGAACTCAGGTGATCCGAGCATCCCTCAGAAGTCTTCACACTTCAATACTGACCTGGTGCATCTGATCCAACTGGTGCTTACGCGCCCAAGTTGGAGTCAGTGAGGCCTAAATTTAGGTTTCAGCTGGCCACCTGCCTGCTGCGTAGCTTTGGATGCTTTATGTAACCCCGCTAAGTCTCAGTGTTCTCATCTGTAAATTAAGACAGCCGGGCACTGTGGCTCACGCCTGTGGGAGGCAGCCGGGCACTGTGGCTCACGCCTGTGGGAGGCTGAGATGGATGAATCACCTGAGGTCAGGGGTTCAAGACCAGTCTGGCCAACATGGTAAAACCCCATCTCAACTTAAAAATATAAAAATTAGCCGGGCATGGTGGCACATGTCTGTAGTCCCAGCTACTCAGGAGGCTGAGGCAGGAGAATCACTTGAACTGGGAGGAGGAGGTTGCAGTGAGCTGAGATTGCACCACTGGAACTCCAGCCTGGGTGACAGAACGAGACTCTGTCTCAAAGTAAATAAAATAAATAGATATAAATTAAGATACCTTGATGCGAGAAGCGCGTAAGGAATGAATGAGGTCATTATTAGTGCGAGCCCAGAGAGACTGGTCTCTAAGCCAGCCCCTCAAGTCTAAATTAGGCCAACCCCCATCGCTCCATGTGACACACAAGCCTGCTCCACCCCCACGATTGATCAGGAGACCACCACCATCCCCCTGCAGCTTCCCCCAGCCTCACGCGACCCCTGCCTTCCTCAGACCTCCTCTCCCGCCATCCCAAGGATGTGCACACCTACTCCCTGCTCTGCATGGCCCCAAAGAGCAGCAGGTGTAGAAGCCATTTCTCTAGTCTGGGCGGGCTTCCTAGAAACGCTGCTGAGCCCTGCCAATGTCTAATGGCCATGGGAATCGCTTAGTAAGAGAAAAAGCCAGACCTTTGCCCTGGCCCTGCTCACAGGTGATGGGGTTAATCGGGAATTCTTTCCCTCCTCAGGGCTGCTGGTAGGGGTCCAGCTCCTCGATGACCTGGGGACACATTAGTCAGTGATAAGTGGGGCTTTCCAGCCCCTTTTATCCTGTTTACAATACACTGGTTTTCCTTAGACAAAACCCTCCTCCCCTGCCTTGCTCCTGGCTGTTATGGCTACATGAGACAATTTGCTGATGGACTCTCTAGGGAGGACAACTTCCTTGGAGTCCCCGTCCCACCTCCTGCGGCACCTGGGGCAATATCCCCTCTACCTGGTGGGTCCTGGAGCCACAGAAGCTTGTTTTTCTCAGCTCATTGCAGCCTCTGAATTCAGAAGTGCCACCCTGTCTGCTTAGCTTTAACCCAAGGGGGTGAAGAAAAATCCAGAGATGACAAGATGATGTTTCCCTGGCTTTGGGGTGGGGGTGACTGGGGTCACTGTTGCTGTCCAGAGTGGAAGCCATCAGAGGTGTCCTATTTATCTGTGTGACTCGGCCCTCTTTGGGTCACAAAGGCCAGATGATCCAGCAGCTACCTGGAGGGTGGTTTATGACAGCAGCCTGGTCCTAGTCAGCTCTGCCACCAATAAGCTTGGCCAGCTTGGGCAGGTGAGTTAATTTCTCTGAAGTTCAGTGTCCTTGTCTAGAAAACTGGCATAGTGACGCCTGTCCTGCCTCCCATGAGGCAGATGGGAGCACAGAACCAGCCACGGCTGTGCCAGTGCCTAAATGGGAGGCACTGTATTTGGCACTCTGCACTGATTCCAGGTGACAGCTCTTCCACCAAGAATGGCTCCACCGCTGTGGGTGGTTTTTAATTGCCTAAAAGTCGACTTCCAAATAATTCTAGGTTTCTGAAATGCCAAGCAGGTAGGATACTTAGGAGAATGAGTTAATGAAATGGAGTCCATTTCCAGGCAACAGAAATTTCATAAGCACCTACCTCACACCAGACACTGAGCTGGATGCCGGGGAAATGCAGGGATGCAAGACACATCTTCTGCCCTCGGGCTGGTGAATGGAGAACTGGGACCCCTGTAACGAGTGCTGAGAGGGAGCACCAGTGCTAAGGAAGCATGGGGGAGAGGTTCTAGCCCAGCCTAGGGGTTGGGGCCGTGACCCAAGGAAGGTGAATTCAGAGTGGGACTTGAAGAATGACCAGGAATAGCTTAGGCCTGAGACAGAGGGAAGAGTATTTGAAGCACAGGGAACAGTGCATGCAAAGGCCAGAAGACACAAAGGCCTTGTGACGAGAGCCGCAATTATTCTAGTTAGGATAGGGGAAATGACCAGGATGAGGCCAGTATAGAGGGTTCTGTCTGCCAAGATGAGGATATTACTGTGTTCTCTAGACACCAAGGTGCCATCAAAAGGCTTGGCATGGCAAGGCACCAACTGTGTGTTTCATTTTTTATGTTTTTATTTTCATTTATTTTGACAGAGTCTTGCTCTGTCATCCAGGCTGGAGTGCAGTGGTACAATCTTGGCTCACTACAGCCTCTGCCTCCCGGGTTCAAGTGATTCTCCTTCCTTAGCCTCCCGAGTAGCTGGGATTACAGGTGCACGCCACCACATCCAGCTAATTTTTGTATTTTTAGTAGAGACAGGGTTTCACCATGTTGGCCAGGCTGGTCACAAACTCCTGACTTTGGGTGATCTGCTTGTCTCAGCCTCCCAAAGTGCTGGGATTACAGGTGTGAGCCACTGCACCCAGCCTACTCTGTGTTTTAGAAAGATCTTTTGGGGAACTTTAAGAGGATGATTGAAAGTGGAGAAGGTGGCTGAAGAATGATAAGGGCATCTCGAGGTGCTCTCATAACTTAGTAGGGGAAGTGGGACATATTCACAGCTGGCACCAACTGTGCAAGATGGCATGTGAGCATTGGCACAGGTGGGACACACAATAGCGTGGGGGCCAGGAGGAAAAAGAATCCAAAGGTGCTCTGGGAAGGGGAGTGACCAGGCCAGGAGAGTAGAGGGGCCACTAATAGTTTGAGAGAAGGGATAATAGAATTACTCTATTTCGGCTGGGCGCGGTGACTCACTCCTGTAATCCCAGCACTTTGGGAGGCCGAGGTGAGTGGGATCACCTGAGGTCAGGAGTTCGAGAACAGCCTGGCCAACACAGTGAAACCCTGTCTCTACTAAAAATACAAAAATTAGCCAGGTGTGGTGGTGGGCGCCTGTTATCCCAGCTACTCTAGAGGCTAAGGCAGGAGAGAATCGCTTGAACCTGGGAGGTGGAGGTTGCAGTGAGCCGAGATCATGCCACTGCACTCCAGCCTGGGCAACAAGAGTGAAACTCCGTCTCATAAAACAACAACAACAACAAAAATTATTCTATTTCATCTGGTTGAGTTGGCCAGAGAGACACAACAAATTAATACCGTTCCAGAAATAAGAATTAAGTTTCATCAAGTGAGACCAAAAGTCCTCTTCAGAGAGATGTGTTTAAAGTTTGTCTCACCATAAAGGGAACAAACACACTAACTATGACTTGGGTTGCTGAATTCTGGAACTCTAGAACTGTGGGGGCACTTCCTGAAGTTCAGGTAAAGGTGCAAACATGTCATCGCATTGATTTTCCTGAAACACGACTTTACCGATTTTGGCTCATTACCCGAGGCCAAAAGCCTGTCAGATATTACCCATGGTCACAGGGTGGAGGCAAAACATTCTTCCTGTCTGTGACATGACTGACTCACAATTCTAATTCAATCTTCCTCCACTGCAGAATCTCTCTGTCCTGGTTGGGCATAGTGGCTCAAGCCTGTAATCCCAGCACTTTGGGAGGCCAAGGCAGGTAGATCACTTGAGGTCAGGAGTTTTGAGA
This sequence comes from Theropithecus gelada, assembly GCF_003255815.1. Taxonomy (NCBI): domain Eukaryota; kingdom Metazoa; phylum Chordata; class Mammalia; order Primates; family Cercopithecidae; genus Theropithecus; species Theropithecus gelada. The sequence continues at coordinate 34,120,730 of NC_037684.1, read as the reverse complement.
CCAGCCTGACCAACATGGTGCAACCCTGTCTCTACTAAAAATACAAAAAAATTAGCCAGGCATGGTGGTGCATGCCTATAGTCCCACCTACTCAGGAGGCTGAGGCAGGAAAATCTCTTGAACCCAGGAGGCAGAGGTTGCAATGAGCTTAGATTATGCCAGTGCACTCCAGCCTAGGTGACAGAGTGAGACTCCATCTCAAAAAAAAAAAAAAAAAAAAGGAAAGAAAAGAAACTCTCTGTCCTAGCCAAGAGGAACGACACAGATTGCCTCCTGGGCCTACCTATACCCTTTCCAACTTTACCTCTCTGCTGCCAGAAATGCCCTGTGCCTGCCTTTCCATACATCCTTGTATTTCAAGGTACAGCTGAAATCACACCTACTCTATAAAGTCTTCCTTTGTCATAATAATTCAAAGGGATCTCTTTCTTTCCTGCATTCTGCAACCCCAAGCTAGAGGGCTTCTTATAACCTGGCCTTGAAAATCCCAGAATTTCACTTCTTTCACATTCTATTGGTCCAGGAAGTCATTAAGGCCAGCTCAGGTTTAGAGGGAGTAAAACTAGACTCCACCTCTCAACGGTAGCAGTAGCAAAGAATATGAGATCATCTCTATTTTATTACACAATTTGCCCTAAGACCTAGGCAAGAAGGGTCCCTAGCTCAGGCCCCAGGCCAGATCCTCAGGGGACCCCACACTTTTGAGTGCTCTTCTTGAAATATTCTAAGTCCTCTTCAGTGGCTAGGATCATCCCAGTTGGTTTCTCTTCAGAGTACTCTAAGACCCACCTCTTGATCTGTGTGGTTGGCCAAATGCCCTGAGGAGCTTCAGGGCTCATGCCTATGGGGTTGTCCAGGGCAACCTGACAAGTAGACTGCTTCTGCTGACCAGCACAGTATTTATTTTATGGCATTGAATAATACTGGGCCACTAGAATAGTACCAATTTGCTAATTTGGGGTGATTCACATTGGATATATGAGTTCAGAACTCTGGGCTACTAACAGTTCACCACCAATCCTTGAGGTTGAGCCACCTGTGTGGGTCAATGCCCTGGCTCTCACCACATTTATGACCACAGTGCCACCTCTGGCATGACACAATAATGAGAGTGGATGCATCCTTTAACCTGACTACTGGGGTCCCCCACCTCAAGCTGGTACAATGTGTTCACCCCTCTCCAAGGCTTTGTCAGGCAATCCTCCAGAAGTGGCCATGCCTATCTTCTCCATTCAAGACCATTATGCTGTAATGCCAACCAACTTTTACAATCAATGTCCTCTCTTGCCTCTGATCAATATAGTGACCTCATAAGATACTGGGTTGGTCTTAAGCTGTTCCAGGTGAGGGCCAGATGTTCCTTACATGAATGGAACTTCTCTTCTTGCTCCACCCATGGGACCTGAGCCTATCCACCCCTTCCCCTGACAACTGGTTTCAGTGTGTGGAAGGCAGGGGTGCAGTCAACACTGAAAGAGATCACCTTCTAGGAATTCAGGCCTAGAATTAAGCCTAGGATTAAGGCCTAAAGAATTCAAGAGAAGATGTGGTTGGATGATATATTGTTGTAAACATACATCTAAAACTTTGGTGAAATTTTATTCACATTTTTCTGCATTCTGTAAGCAAAAATCGCCATTGGTGTCATCACTAAAGAAGCACAGGAACAAACTGAGTTATGAAGCCAGTATTTGTAGGTAGAGTGAACAATGGTGCAGCATCATGAGTAACGATGTAACCAGCATTAAATAAATGGCATTATCAATACAACCAGCTGTCTTAGTCTATTTTCTGCTGCCATAATAGAATACCACACACTGGGTAATGTTTAAAGAAAAGAAGTTTATTCGCTCACAGTTCTGGAGGCTGGTAAGTCCAAGAGCATGGCACCGTCATCTGGTGAAGTTCATCCCATGATGGAAAAATGAAAGGCAGAAGTTAGTATATGAAACAGACAGACAATGGCAGCCAAACTTGTCCTTTCATCAGGAGTCCACTCCTGTAATAACATCGATCCATGCATGAAGGCTCTGTCCTTGCGACCCAATTGCCTCCCAAAGGCCTTTCAGTACTGCCACAATGGCAGCCAAGTTTCCAACATATGAATTTTGGGGGGACACATTCAAAGCATAAAATTCTCCCCCTGCCCCCACAATTTATGTCCTTCTCACTTGCAGAATGTATTCATTCCATCCCAATAGTACCAAAAGTCTTAATTCAATCCAGCATCAACTCAAAAGCCCAAAGTCTAAAGTCTCATCTAAACCAGATATAGGTGAGACTCAAAGCACAATTCATCCCAAGGCAAATTCCTCCAGCTGTGACCCTATGAAATCAAAACAAGTTATCTTTTTCCAAAATACAATGGTGGTACAGGCATAGGATAGACATTCCCATTCCAAAAGAGATAACTAGGCAAGAAAAGAAGGGTAACTATTCCCAAGTAAGTCCAAAATCCAATAGGGAAAACAACATTAAGTCTTAAAGCTAGAAAATAATCTCCTCTGATTCATGTCCCACTCCTGGACATGCTGGGAGGCTGGGCCCCCAAAGCTTTGGGCAGTCCCACCTCTACAGCCTTTCTAGGCTCAGTCCACGCAGCAGCTCTGATGGATTGGAGTCTCCTGCCTATAGTTCCCAGGCTGGAGTTGCATACTGGTAGGACTACAGTTTTGAGGTCTTGGAGATGGCTCCATTCCCACTGCTTCACTAGGCACTGCCCTACTGGGGACTCTACAGTGGCTCCAATCCCACATTTCCGTTCAGCATGGCCCTAGTGGGGACTCTCTGCAGTACCAGCTTTAAATAAGTGGCATTAGGAACTGGAGGGGCAGAGAAAGCTACATAGGACAATACAAACAGGTTCTGAAAAGTCATGACATTGTGAATAACAATGTTGTTCCCCTTTTCTCATGGTAGCCAGAAACTAGCGAGAAACAGCACATTTGACAATAGCATGAAGAGATAGTTCCTGGATCCAGACAGAAAGTGATGGTGCCTGAACAATGTAAAGAATATTCACATGCACATATTAGACAATAAACAAACACCTAAGTACTTTTCTCTACTAATTTTTCTAATCTTTGTTGTTAAATCACAATTCCTCACATGAGCCCATGAATTTTATAACACAGTTTTGTTTGTTTGTTTGTAAGGTGGTGTCTTACTCATCTTTGTACATCAGCCCTTGCATTGTGTTTGACACACAGTTATCAGCTCAATGAATATATAATGTAGGATGATTTATGGAAGGAGACCAATGGACTAAGTCAAGTGGACTCTGGTGAGCCTAGAAAACAGTTCTAGTAAAATGAAGGAGAGGCTAGAGGGTAAGTCATGCCAAGAGAATGTCAGCAGTATATATCAATTATCCAAGTGGTTTAACCACACACGAAAAAGAAAAAATGGGATATAAGTTAAAAATGCAGTAAGATGGAGAGTGGAGTTTTCTTCCATTTAGAGGAAGGCCTAAATACATGTAAAGGCTTAAGTCTTTAAGAGACTGAGAGGCAGAAGGGAGATCTTCTGAACTTCAATTTCCTTATCTGCCTTATCCACCTCCCAGGGATGCCATGAGACCCAAAGGAAAACAAGACATAGGCATGAAAATTATTTGAGAAATTTTTTACATTTCTATCCTCTGATAGATTTTTCTGATAGCTTCCAACTATCCAGAGAATAAAAATCTATAAATAAAAACCCAACACTGACATTTAAGATTTCCTGGCCAGGTGCAGTGGCTCACGTCTGTAACCGCAGCACTTTGGGAGGCCAAAGTGGGTGAATCGTCTGAGGTCGGGAGTTCGAGACCAGCCTGACCAACATGGTGAAACCCTGTCTCTACTAAAAATACAAAAATTAGCTGGGTGTGGTGGTGGGTGCCTGTAATCCTAGCTACTTGGGAGGCTGAGGCAGGAGAATCGCTTGAACCCAGGAGGCAGAGGTTGGAGTGAACCAAGATTGTACCATTGCATTCCAGCCTGGGCAACAGAGCAAGACTCCACCTCAAAAAAAAAAAAAAAAAGAAAAAGAAAAAGAAAAAAAAAATTCCTATGATCTGGTTCTAACCTTTCTTCGAATACTATTATTGCCCCAAACACCCTGAATCCAGCCAGAGGGGATTCATGTTCTTTCCTTCTGTTTGCCTTTGCTCAAGCTATCCCCTCAGCCTCAAATGTACTCCTCTTCATCTCTACCAGGCAGATACAACAAACATTTTCACAGTGGTTAGTATATACAAGACACTGTTAAAATTCTCTTGATTCTTGAAGGTCCTATTCATATGCTATTTTGTCCATGAACCCTTCTTGCCCTCCCCAGGGAAATGGTACTTTGGATCAATTGTAGCATGTATTCTACTTGATAATGTAGCTTGAGAGTATGATTGTCCTCTCAACAGACCACGAGAGATATGGGAGATTTTAGGGCTGTGTCTTGCTTGTGTACCTATCTCCAGTATCTCTGCATGGTACGTTGTAGATGCTCAACGACAGAATAAATGAAAAAAATAATTTCAGGAAAAGAATGTACATGGGTGGACAGTCTCTTGGGACACAAAACTGGGTGGGATCCAGGATCCAGGAAAACAGAAGTATCAATTTGTCAAAAAAAAAAACAAAAAACGTCTCCTGCCTTGGGAAGAAGAGCAGATAAGCTTGGAGGATGGAAATGGGATAGCCTATGTGCAGACACAGAAGTGTCCAAATCCCAGTCCCTGCTTAAATACCACCCCTTCATTAAGTCTTTCCTAAATGTCCTCCGGGAGACGACCCCCAGTTCAGCTCAATCTCTTTGGAATGTTTGTCTTGATAAATAAATGTTTGTCTTGATAAATAAAATTCATAGAAAGCCATTGGTTTGGACTGAGCTCCGCACTAGGCCCAACAGGCCAAACCAAAATAGTCACTCATGCTAACGTTCCAAGCCACAAAGCCGAAATTAAGCTGTTCATCTGACCTTCAGAGAAATCAGAAGAGAGGGGAAATAGCCATATCCCCATGATAAAGGAAGTCCCTTTGCCTTAACCAATACAAGTAAAATAACTTTGAAACTTGTTGCTTCTGCTTTTTTTCAGCCCTTTTCTGTCTATAAAGACAATCTCCTCTGCTCAGCTCATCAGAATACTCATTCTATTTTATAGAATAAGGTGTTGCCCGGTGCTAGAATCGCAAATAGCCAGTTAAGATCTATAACTACATTTCTTGTAATTTTATCTTTTGACAGTATACATATCTTATTTCCTTTCCCAGACCAGAACCTCTCTGAGGGCAGCAGGAACCTGGTTTTCCCTGCTTCATACATGACACATAATAACCACTCATTCATTCAATGTAGGTTTACTGGATGGATAAATAGGAATGGGGAGTAGATAGGCGGGAAAGTGAGTAGACAAATGCGAAACAGGAAAAGCTTGCGCCAGGAAAAACAGTGAAGAGCGAAATCTCCAGACCCCCGATTACATGGTTTAAAGCGAAGCCAAGTAAGAACCTCCCGTCCTTTCTGCGGCAGGGAAGAGCAGATGTCCGTCGCTCGCCTTCAACTTTGCTCTGAGGACCTCTCGTGAGTATCCTGCCATTGTCCTTCCTATTGCCTGACTCAATCCTGAGGCTAGCCTTCAGCAAACATCTACACCTCCATGCCCTTCACGTAAAGCCGAGCCTGTGATTACACTTATCCTTCCGTCGCCGGCCTCATTTCTCTTTCCCCTTCTCTCATCTCGCAACCACCGCTAGTAAGGCGCGCGTGCGGGCAGCCTTGGCCGGTAGGGGAGGGAGGGCCCTGCGACCGGAAACCGGAAACCGGAAGGGGGGCTGTGAGGACGTGTTCAGAGGAAGCCAGAGCCGGAGCAGTGGCCGGCCCGGCCGGCGACATGGAGCCGCTGTACCAGCAAACGCACAAGTGAGGGCCGATTGGGGAGCGGGCAGGGGCTAGACGAGGATAGGCCAGATGAGGCTGGCTTCCGGGGCTGGGGCCTCGGACGTCCGCCAGGGTAGAGGCCGAGTTTTTCCGCCAGGGCACTGCTGGGGATGCCTCCGAAGTGCTTAATCCTTGGCGGGACGCCCAGGTCAGACACAGACAGTGGGTTCAGCCTGGGGCCTGGAGACGTGGGGCCGATGACTCCTGGGGTCTGCAAGTCCGTGACTACCTGCTGGGTAGACTGGGTGAAGGGAAAGTGGCACCTGCAGGTTATAAAACTTTGTCCAGCACTTGTCAACTCGGTGCTCCTGGTTGGTAGAGCTCGAGAGGAGACACGGAGTAGGAGACACGGCCCCTGGCCGTAGGAGTGTACTGTTTAATTGGAGAGTCAAGGCACGTACGGGAAAATACTTTTATTCTTATTCGATTTATACTAAAGACCACGTTTTTATGGGACAAAGAAATTGCTGTCCACGTAGCATTCGCTGTTATTACTTGTTAATAGTATTTGATTACAGGTTATCGCAGAGAAAGTCGAATTTTAATTTAACTTCTCATGACTTAAGTTCCTTGATAGTGTCCTTTATTCGCATCGTCCTGCACTTTTGGAACTTGCTGAGATATGTAGTTGAATATGGTAATGGGGCCATACTTACCCTATTTTTTGGGGGAGGGGGCAGAATTTTATGATTTTTACCCTGTTTTGGGGGGACGGAATTCTATGATTTTTATTTTTTATTGTAAAATATACACAACATAAGATTTACTGTTTTAACAATTTTTAAGTGTACAATTCAGTGACATTGGGTAGGTACACAACTTACATCACTAAGATCCATTTCCAGAACTTTTTCATCATCCCAGTGTGCCTGTTAATCAGTAGCACCTCGTTTCTTCCTTCCAGAGCACCTAGTAACCTCTGTTTTACTTCTCTCTATGAATTTACCTATTCTAGATACTTATAAGTGGAGTCATACAGAAGTTGTCCTTTTGTATCAGGCTTATTTCACTTAATGTTTTCAGGGTTCATCTATATTGTAACCTGTTACCAGAATTTCATTCCGTTTTATGGCTGAATAATGTTCCGTTGTATGTATCTACCACATTTTGTTACCCACTCATCTGTTGATGGACACTTGGATGTTTCCACCATTGGGCTGTTGAGAATAATACTGCTATGAACTCTGGTGTAAAAGTATTTGTTTTAGATCCTCTTCTCAATTTATTGAGGTATATACCTGTCCTATTGAGAACTGTCAAACTTATGCTGTAGTTTTATTGATTAAAACACTTAAACTCACACTCCCAAGGCCTGGAAATGAAATGCCCTGAAGCATTAGGAGTAAGAGGGTGAAGATCCTCTTTCTCTTTCATTTTCTAAGTTTACGGGTTTCTTTTATTTTGACGATGAAGTGTTTCATTTGTGTGGGCGAAAATACAGAACCTACTTTGTAATGACAGAATTTACTTTTACACGGGGGAGCCCTATTCTCACATAAACATTATAGGAAGGGACTTAAACTAGTCTGTGAGTAATTTAGAGAAAGAATGAAACGCAATTATGTTCATGTTACTAAGAAAGGGCAGATCTTTCACAATCCCGGGGCACAATGGACATGGTGGTGCCTTGAAGTTAATCTGTTATGTATAGTCTTATCTAGTTAATTTAGTTAAAAGATGTTGCCAAGAAGGCCATGAGCCATTTTATATTCAAGAATAATTTTGTTTAGAGAGTCTTAGACTACCTGTTTTCAGTGCAGCTAATCTCAGAGAAAACTGCATGGCTCAGAAGAGGAATTCTAAGTGGTACCCCAAACAAGGTGTGTGGAGTGTAGATGAACTCTGTAGGCCTTCAACAATGCACCCTTGAACTCTAGCAGCTTGCCAGTTTTTTCTGTTAAGGGCCAGATAGTAAATATTACAGGCTCTGTTGGCTATGCAGTCTCTATAGTGACTGCTCTGCTGTTATATTGGGAAAACAGCCATAGACAATATATAAACTGATTGATGTACCTGTGTTCCAGTACAATTTTATTTATCAAAACAAGCAGTGGGCCAGCTTTGCCCCACAACTATTAGGCCCTCTGTTACCCCGACACTCATTAATTCATTAAATATTTATTGAGCACCTACTATGTGCTATGCACCATTCTCAGTGCTGGCAGCACAGCCCTGCCCTTGAGGAGTTTACTTTCTTTTATGCTGCAGTATCTGTCTTTCCTTTCAAGTGGTGAACCAGGAGTGGGAGTTCTGGTTCTAGACCTCCTTGCTTTGTTTTTCCTCATCTGTAGAATGGTGTTGTAGTTTGGGCTGGTTAAACTGTAAGGCTCCTTTCAGTTCCATGATACAGAACTGGTGACTGAATGACTTTCACAGGAAACACGTGGAGTCCAGTGAGCACCAGCAATGAACTTTGGCAACTGCAGAAATTAGCGATTATAGCTGAGTTGACACAACAGTAGCTAAACGTATTAATTTTACTGGAACTTTGAACCCAGTTTGTGGTTATCTCTTACCATGTCCCTGAATACATTGAATACATTGGAATTGGATTGACATTTTAAAGTTACTTGAAAACTCCTGAATCTACTTGAACAGCGAATGAGTGAAAATAAAAGATGAAAAACAGAATAAACATATTACACTTAAACGTTTACTTTAGGTAAACCTTATAGAGGAGCTAATAGCCAAGCTTCTGTTTTTGAGATCCCAGTGGTTGTAAAGGCGACCACATTTGTCCCGTATGTAGTCCAAGATCAGTCTCCTGTCCTGGATGTTATCATATGTCCAGGAAACAAGAAGCACTACATTTAACAAGCTCCCCAGGTGGTTTTGATGAACAGGTGGGCTTAAGAACTGTTACCTTATCTCAAGACCATTTTTTTTTTTTTCCTGAGCAGCTGGGCTTAAGAACTATTACCTTATCTCAAGACCATGTTTTTCCTTGATAGATTTTGCCCTTTAATGAGCAAAATGTAAAGGCAAAGTGAGTGAAATGAAAATGACCAGATTAGGCCGGGCACGGTGGCTCAAGCCTGTAATCCCAGCACTTTGGGAGGCCGAGACGGGCGGATCACGAGGTCAGGAGATCGAGACCATCCTGGCTAAAACGGTGAAACCCCGTCTCTACTAAAAAAATACAAAAAACTAGCCGGGTGAGGGGGTGGGCGCCTGTAGTCCCAGCTACTCGGAAGGCTGAGGCAGGAGAATGGCCATGGCCTGAACCCGGGAGGCGGAGCTTGCAGTGAGCTGAGATCCGGCCACTGCACTCCAGCCTGGGCGACAGAGCGAGACTCCGTCTCAAAAAAAAAAAAAAAAAAGAAAATGACCAGATTGTTGCCATTACTTTTAAGTAAAGTTAACACCAAACTTACATGATGCTGTATAGATTACATAGCGTTTTCACATTCACAGTGGTCAGAGGCAGCCTGGATGTAAAGTGGATGTTATGGGGTGGTGGGGGGTGGTGAGTAGTTTCATGAACTTTTAAAAAGCACTTCTATTAAAAAATTCTTCCTAGATCTTCTGTAAACCTTTTTAAAAGACAGCTACAGTGACCCTGGCTTATTTGCTACCATTTCTCTGCTTTGTTATATTATCGCCCAAGCCCACCATGGACCCCATGCTAGAGAGGGCATTCCTTATGGCCATGCTCCCAAGTCTTGCTTGTGTATTACCTGTTTCTTATTGACTTCCAGCGTGTTGTGTTGTCAGAATTCCCAGTTCAGTTTGAGACAGATTTTGCACTTGGCATATTAGTAGTTCCCACCTTGCCATTCATACTTGGCTTTGTTGTTTCACATTTATCTTTTCTTAGCATGAAATGTAGCGACTGGAATTGTATTATTAGCTACATCTTCTCTAATTGGTTCAAAGCAAATAGAGATTTGATGGGAAAAGTCAGTGGATTATGGGCCTGTACAAAAGTGGTTTGATGAACATCCCTGCCATTTACATCTCCTCAAGGTATCCCAGAAGCTCTCTAGGATACATTCCTCAAAGTGCTGGGTCATAGGATGGGCACATGCTGTATTCTACTAGTTATTGTCAGAAAGCATTTAAAGTGTTTTACCAATTTATAATCCTACCAGCTGGGTATGAGAGTTCTAGTTTCCCTATTTCCTTATTAATGCATATGTTCCCAAACTTTAAAATATTTGTCAGTTTGACGGGCTAAAGAAATGTGATCTCAGTGCTTTTCATTTGTGTTTTCCTAGTTGAGTGTCATTTTGTGTATTGATTGACCATTTGGGTTTTCTTTCCTGTCATTTGCCCTTTCTTCTTTTTTTAAAAAAAAATGCCTTGTTGGACTTTTCCTATTGATTTGTAACAATTCTTTGTATATTTTCTGCACATCAATCCTTTGTTATCTGCTGCAGATACCCTCCAGTCTGTGCTGTTCATTTACTTGTTTATTTTGTGGCTTTGGTGTACAGAAGTTTTTTATTTTAATGTTGTCAGATGTATCTGTCTTTTTCTTTGTGGTTTGTGGGTTTTGTGGGGGCAGGTAGTTTTTGGATTTTGTCTTATTTAAGAAATCCTTCTGTAACCCAAGGTCATTTATGCATGCCTGTATTTTCTTCAGAAAGTTTGAAAGCTCTGCTTTTTCCAGATAGGTTTTAAGTGAGCTTGAGTTTATTTTTATGTATTACCCGAGGTGTCCTTTTTCTGTACGGATAACAAACCGGAGCTGTTGGCATTTATTGTAGTCCCTTCTTTCAAAAGCTCCCAAATACGTGGAGCTGTGTCTGCGCTCTTTCTTTCCTCTTGGGCCAGCTGTAGGGTTTGCCTTTCCTTGTCCATCTGTGCCTGCACTGCCGCCATCTTGTTTCCATTGTTATAGTCATAATGGCTGGTTGGACAAGTCGTTCCTCCCCCTCCTTCTTCAGAGTGGTCTTGGCTATTCTTGGCCTCCCCACTTTTTATTATGTCACTGTTCGTGTTGATAATATTATGAACTTTCAGATTTTTCTATTAAATCAGCATTGAAAATTTACCTCACAGCCTGCGTCAGGACTTCCTTAGAGTCCTAATTCTCCTTTCCATCCCCGTTACCCTCCGGTCCCCTATACCCGTTCCCTTGTTTGCCCTGCTTCAGATGTCGGCTACCTCAGGCTGCATTCCTACATCCACCCCCATACCTCCACACCCCCGCATCATCCCGGAATATCCCGGACTGACTTTCCAGAAGCAACGGTCTGGTCTTGGACTCTAGCAGTGATTTCTAGTTGCTTCTCAGGGCCACAGGTCTTGCCTAGGAGCACCCTGGGGAGTCATTTCACAGCTCGCCCGGCTTCTTTTGGTGCCCGAGGGCATGTCTGGAGGCCACAGGGAAGCCCTGGTAAAGACTGGGCACCAGCTGAAGCCGAAGTTGGGTGCCTGGCTGGCACTGGTAAATTTGGAGTCCTGGTTTGCAGTGCTCATGATGGAGACTGGTTGCTGACCTTTCCTCCAGCGTTGGGGATGATGTGAGAGTCCAGCAGGCTCCCTACATGTGGGCCCTAACTTGGGGAACCTCCACTGTGAGCACCAGGAAGTGGACGGTGGGGCCAGCATAAGCAGTATCCCAAGGACTGATCATGGAGGACCACTAGGAAGGGGGTCCTGAGGCTGTCCTTGGCCAGGCCCTGGAAAGCCTCCAGAGAGTGTTACCCAGATCCGGGGTACAGTGTTGCATTTCCAAATGAGATGGCAGTTCCTTCTTTCCTTGATATTGTCAGGGGAAGATGTTTACCAAACAGGAGGTCCCTGTCTTTCAGGGTCTTCCTTTGACTGGTTTCCTCCAGTGAGTCACTTCACCGTCCTCTTCCTCTGACCCGATTCTCTTTCAAGCAGCCCTCTCTGCTTGTAATCCACATGTCTCGTATGAATTTTTGCATATCAATTTTCTCTATCTTCCTTCACCAAATGATGTCTCCCTTCTTCACAGTGATGCTCAGAACTCTCTCCGTCCACAAAACTTACCTGGTTTCTTTTTCTCAGCCCCGCCCCTCTGTCTGCTTGCCTGTGACACCACTGTGCAGAGCTGCCCCTCTTTCTGTTTGTTTATACTTATGTGTATTGCTTTTCTCGTGAATCTTCCCAGGACTTGTTCATGTCTGTCCAGCCTGTCATTCCTAATTATGTTGTTTCTCAAGGACAAGGATTATATCTCCCTTGCTCTTTGACTCTTCCTAGTACAGGCCAGTGCTTAGCACATTAGGTCATAGAACAGAAAGTAGGATTGGCTGGGTCCGGTTCGAGGTTTATCACTGGCTGTGTGACCTTGAACAAGTTACATAAGCTTTCTGGGCTTCAGTTTTATTTATAAAATGAGGATGATAATAGTACTTTCCTCACAGGGTTATTGACTTGGCAGAGTCTTTTGGATATGGTAAGCACCCATAATCTGCCTATCAGTGTTATTGTTAGTAGTTAAGATATTAGAAACCATGCCAAAACGTGGGACCTAAAGTGCCACATACAAATTTTACCCTTCAGTGATGCTGTCAATTTAAATCAGTTACATGTTGGCATCAGAAACATTGTCTTTTCTGACTGAAGCGCTGTTGATTACTCCTGTCTCACTCATTTCCTCCCTCTTCCTTTGATAGGCAGGTCCACGAGATCCAGTCTCGCATGGGACGCCTGGAGACGGCAGACAAGCAGTCTGTGCAGAGTGAGTAATTAACTGTGGAGACCAGAGTCCTTTCTCTGATGACAGGGTGCTAATGGGCTGGGTTTCCTGACTGCACTCTGCCTCGGGGGCTTAATGATTCAGCGTGGAATGAGTTTTGTTGTTAGGGTGGACAGAAAAACCCTATGGCAAAATCACTGATTTCCCTGAGTGTGCCCCTTGGAATCCCACAAGTCTTATCCCCCATTACCCCTCCACTCAACCTGACATGGCCCTATGGGAATGGAAGCGCTTGCCTCCATCTGTCTTAATCTAATTACCTAGTCCTTAGAGGAATGTACTCCATAAAAATTCAGAGATGTTTAACTGGAATTGGCCATTTCTTCTGAGCTGAGAACTGTGGCTTTTTAGGAGGATTATTCAGAAACGAACAGCAATATTAATTAGTTTAGTTCCCACAGCATGGTTTCTTTTGAGAAGCATGCTGGATTTTTGGTTTTTTTCGTGGTTTTTTTTTTTTTTCTATTCTAAGGAAAGATGTTTTTTCTGAGTCAGTCATATGGACACCACCTGCGGGGGCTGCCTACCCACCCCACTGCTGGGCTCCCTCCGGTCCCATTCCTCCTGTTCTCTCACGTCTCCTTTCACAGCTTCAAAAGCAGCTCTGTTCTTGGTTCTGTGCCCCACCTTGTTCTAATCTCAACTGTCTTTGTTTACTGTGGGCGCAAAGGCCTAGGAAGGGGCAGTGTCACTGCTGTCACTTCTTTATGGGGCAAGAAGCAGTCTGGATGCTTTCTTTTGTGCACAGTTTAGCTTTTTTGTTCATTGGACTTTGTTTGCCTTCTCAGCAATCTCGTTACATGATTAGAAATGGAAAGAGGTCATTTTGACTGTCTTATCCAAAGGGATAAGGAAAATAACCGTATTTATCATATCTCTTTACCTCTGTGGATTCTTTCCTGGGCCTTTCCTATTGATATTTGGTCTATTTTGGGGATGTCAACGTTGCTCAGCCCACCCATTCTTACAGAAAGCCTTAAGGGAGCTCTCCTCTGTATGTTTCACATACTAATCTTCCCCTTCCTTTATGCTTTTTTTTTTTAAGTAAAAAAAAAAAACAAACTCATTACTATAGGGAATTCAACTGGCAGTCTTTTTACTAGGTATTTATAATCCACGTCTGAGAAATCCAAAGGAAAAGACCTATATCAGAAAATTTAGCTTAAAGTATTTATTTGTACAACCTTTGCATGTTTATTTTCTAAAGGTAGGAAATTTATTTCTACAGATCTACCTTCAGCTTTTTAAAAAAATTGGCATTGTTGTGTCATTAACAACTATATACATGTACTTTTTTCAAAACAACATTTACGGCATAATTTGAATTTTTTCTGTTATTCATTAGTGTATACATTTTTCTCCTTTTGAAATATGTAGTTCTAGTTTATTGGATATTGAAAAAAAAATCTGTAATTTATTCTAATTTAAGTTCACTATCTCTTTTCCAGCAATTATTCTTTTTTCTTTTTTGTACAGTAGTAGAAAACGAAATCCAAGCAAGCATAGACCAGATATTCAGCCGTCTAGAACGTCTGGAGATTTTGTCCAGCAAGGAGCCCCCTAACAAAAGGCAAAATGCCAAACTGTAAGTGCTGACCTCTGACATGGCACTGCTACTCCAGGCCCGGCAAGACAGGCGTTTCTCCTGGGGGGGAGGCGATAGAATATTCTGAAAACCCACGTACATGTTGAAAAACTACGACTACGCAAAGAAAAAGCCCCCCCAAAGGGCACAGTTGTATCTGAGTGATGCTCCTCAAAATAAATAGCCTGTGAGGTTTGTGACTCAGAAACCTTGTGACCTCTTTGGTGTCATTTTGAAATTTTGCCTCCAGTTCTGTTTTTCTGACTAGACCCATAGCCACCTGAAGCCTAATGTTGCCATGGAGTTTTGTTCTGCTCTTTGGTTCCTGCTGGGTTCTTCTTGGGTTGAAATGAAAAATCACTTGAATCAGTCTACCCATAATGAAATGCTGATCTAATGTTTGATACTCCACCATGAAATTAAAATGAAACCACCTTCGCCACTCCACCCCCAGTGCCTGTTTCCAAAAGTTTTATGAAACTTTGTGGATGCTTTACCTCAAAGATGCCCTTGGGCTTCTTCCAGGAGAGCGATATAATCCATAGAAGGTCAAGAAGAGGTCAGCGAGCCTGCTTCCTGTCCCCTGTTCCCTGTCATGCATCCAGAATCAGAGAGCAACAGATTCTGAAGTAAAGCTGCCAGAAACTTGTGTGCTACCATCTCACTTTAACCACACGTTACTTCTTTACTTTCAACATCATTGATCAAAATCAGATCTTGTGGTGGTGGGGTATAGTGTGGGGTGGTGTAGGGAGAAGTAAGGAAATGCCGTCTTTCCTGAATACAAAGCCTGGCCCCCTGAGACTCTGCTGCCCTGAGTTTCTGGAATTTAATCTCTCTCTCCATCAATTCCAGTCGGGTCGACCAGTTAAAGTATGATGTCCAGCACCTGCAGACTGCGCTCAGAAACTTCCAGCATCGGCGCCATGCAAGGGAGCAGCAGGAGAGACAGCGAGAAGAGCTTCTGTCTCGAACCTTCACCACTAACGTAAGCCAGGCCTGCGGTGAGGGTCGGCCTGCATTTGACAGATTGCGGGGGCTGGAGTTCAGATCTCTGAGCGCCATCTGTTTTGGGGGTATCTGAAGAAGACTGGTGATGAGGAAACCAACTGGAAATGACGGGAACTTTGTGCATTGCCACAGAGACTAGACCTCGACAGAGAATCCCTTTTTCTAAGACAAAAACCTGAAGAGGAAGCAGTTAAATTGAAGGAGAATAGGCAGAGGTGAAAATTACCTGGTTGGACTGGTCTGAGACAGAAAGGTGGAAGTTCACATAGTGGAAACGTTTTTCTGATCAGATAGAGACAGATGATTAGAACTTAGGCCATTTGTAGAGAAGGCAGTATTTCAAAGCTGCCTGCGGGCAGTTGCCGTTGTGCCGAGTATGTGTGTGGTTCCAGTGTCAGGTGCATTAAAATGTTTTTGCCCCTAGTCTGAGCAGCAATTTGGAGGAATTTGTTAACAGATGTGTAGGGTTAGACGGACTGCTTGCCTGAGTCTGTCTGAAAATGTGTTGGTGTGCATGTTTGATTTCTCAGAACCCATTGTCCCTGCCCTTTAGTCTTAACCAGATCATTTCCTGCACGTGGCTGTAGAACAGACTGGTCTTTTCTGTGTCCTGCATAATATATTCTACTAAGTGAAGTGTGCTTTGGCTTTTTGTATTTTGTTTTTTACAGAGGATTATTTTCTAAAGAGATGTTAGCTTTCTAAGCCTGTTGTTAAAATTCACATCATTTCCCGCTTTGTAGATGTTTAACCCTCAATGCTGCATCCTTGCTTTGCAATAAATTTCCCCAAGTGTTTCAGGCTCTGCCAACGTTGTTTTGCTTCCCCAGACTGAGCAGTCAGGTCACAGTGTTTAACAGTTCAAAAATTTAATGAACTATAAGACACACTAAAAGATGTTTGGATTTTAGATCGTTAATAATGTAGTATTCAGGCCTTTTTTAGACCAGGGATGATCGCTTAGGATTATTTTGTTTTTTGCTAGCCTGGTGTGATGCTGTGCATACAGTCAGTTCTTAATAAACATTGACTTGCCAAATGAAACTTCTTCCTGGTCATTCTACCATCTGGAGCTATAATACATTTTTCTGAGAGATAATGGCCCATCAGCCATACTGTTTTAGATGGGAGGGTAAGAAAGATTTGTATGTAAATGGCATTTTGTAAGTGTTTGTCAAATTACTGAAGAGAAGTCTCTAACTGAGTCTTTCAAACACCAGCGTCTTTTGACGCACTGGGCATTAGCTGCATGCAGAACACTGATTAATTCAGGCACTAGGAGTAAAGCACATGATGAAATTAAAAGACCTGACACCTACGTGTGAGGAGCTCCCCTGTTAGCAGGGGCAGTTGAAAATGCACGTGTACAAAATGATTCCAAATCTGAGCAGCAAAGAAACAGTGGCATAACCTTTTTTTTTTTTCTGACAGTTGAAACTGGGATTTAGGTGGTAAAAACAGCACTAGTAGGACGGGGCACAATGGCACACACCTGTGATCCCAGCACTTTGGGAGACCAAGGCAGCAGATTGTTCAGGAGTTCACCATCCTGGGTGACCTGGTGAGACCTTGTCTCTACAGAAAGTATAAAAATTAGCCGGGCACGGTGGCATGAGCCTGTGGTACCAGCTACTCGGGAGGCTGAAGTGAGAGGATCACTTAAGCCTGGTAGGTCAAGGCTGCGCTCTATCCTGGGTGACAGAGTGAGACCCTGTCTCAAAAAAAACGTGAAACAAACCCCAGCACTACTTGGCAGGAGAGTTTGTGATTGGCAGAAAAGAGAAGGGAACACTCTCACAACTGGTAAGGACTTGGCTCCTGTCTGTAGTCCACTTTCAGTGCAGAAGTAGAGCCACCAGGATGGGTGTTGGTGTTTCTCTCTACAGTATGGGTAACAGGGCAGGCCGTGCGCTCAGTACCCAGATTCCCACCTCCACTGGACTTCTTACCAGCTCTGTGATCTTGGACAAGTTATTCTACCTTTCTGGGCAGTTTTTCATCTATAAAATGGGGAGGCCTATGGACAGATTGCTTGAGCGCAGGAGTTCGAGACCAGCCTGAGCAACATGGTGAAACCCTGTCTCTACCAAAAGTAAAAAAAAGAAAGAAAGAAAAATACTGGGCATGGTAGCATGCACCTGTGGTCCCACTGCTCAGAAGGCTGAGGTGGGAGAATCACTGAGTCCAGGAGGCTAAGGTTGCAGTGAGCTGAGATCATGCCACTGCACTCCACCCTGCGTGACAGAGGGAGACCCTGTCTCAAAAAAAAAAAAAAATATATATATATATATAGAAAATGCAGAAGCACAGCCTCCTCTATCCTTAGTTAACCCTCAGTCTACTTGGAGAGGTAAACTATAGATAAAATAGCTAAAGGACACGAGCAAACATTTAACATTGCATTAAGGGGAAGCCAAGGAAAGGAACATTTGGGACAAGCTAGGTTAGTGAGTAGTCAGAGAAAGCCTTTAGGAGACACCCAATGAGGTCTTGAAGGAATGGCTTTTCCTAAGAGGAGACAGTGATACAGAGACAAGTATCGTTGGAATTAATGTTATTTGTGGAGTGGAACTCATTTGGAGAGTGACAGATCTGAGGAAGTTCCTCTTCTGTGTGGACAGAGGCCACCCCAGGCCTTTGCTTGGCTTTTTCTTATCTGTTAGGGTCCGCTGATTCTTGCACCGCCGCTCTGGCTGTTCTGGCTTGGCCTTGACCAAAAGACAGAGCAGTCAGACCCCAGGAGCTGACTGACAAGCAAAGTTAATCAAGTGCCTGTGTTTCTTTCACAGGACTCTGACACCACCATACCAATGGACGAATCACTGCAGTTTAACTCCTCCCTCCAGAAAGTTCACCACGGCATGGATGACCTCATTTTAGATGGGCACAATATTTTAGATGGACTGAGGACCCAGAGACTGACCTTGAAGGTGGGGTCCCTGCTGGGGGACAGGGAGAAGGCCTCTTGTTTTAGCCTCATCCAATAGTTCAGTAACTGTGTTTATATTTTGATTACGTGTCCTCAAAATTGTGATATTTTGATGACAAGACAGAGCACTTGCGTTTGGGATCCTTTCTGTTGGAGTTGAGTTACTGTGAGCCTGAAAGTACCCAGTTCCTTTGCCAGTGCTTGAAACAAACCATGAAGTGGCCTCTCTTATTATCCAGGTCTTTTCCCATTTACTGAACTTATCATGAAAGTGAGTGCTACTACGAGGGGTCCAATCACAGGCTGAGAAATTGTGTTACAGAATCTACTCTTGGAAGAATGAAGACGTGGCTGTCCTTTGGTACCTCACTTTAAGGTGGCTTTCCCTTAGGACCCCTACTGTGGACTGCCTTATAACTAAAACCTTTTGTATTTCAGTAACTGAATCCCCACCGTGCAGTGTTAGGGCTGCCTGGTTGTTTGCAGTAGATTAGAGCTTTAGAAGCTTCTAGAGCTTCTAAAACCCATGCTGGTGATCCCAGCGACTCTTCACTCCCTAGCCTCAGGTATTCCTAGAAGCCCTGACCAGTTGGCACTGCTGAGACTCCAGCCCCTGGGAGTGGTTTACAGAAACATTACACAGACTCTGATGTCAGTCATGATGTTTCAGCCTCTGCCCTTTTCCTGTATCAACCCTGATGGATAATAGGGCGTGGGTTCTGTGTGTTATCAGGGTGTGGTCCCCTGTGAATGAAGCACTCCCAGCCACTGAGCTGTGAGAAACAGTCACTCGGAAGTGTGAGCTTTATCTTAGTTTTTGTTGGACCATGTTGAGCCTGTCAGCTCCACAGGACTTCAGTGCGTTTCTGAACAGTCCCTGCCATCTCTACAGGGGAGAGGGTCAGGCAAGCTGCAAGTGACACTCGCCTCCTGCTGACAGTTGCAGTGTCTCAGATGGCCTGGAAGGGTGGTCTCCAACAGCCTGCTGGGCACTCCCCTTTCATGAGAGCCACCTGTGGTGAACTGAACTGATACGTGTTGATTAGTCTGCCCTTTCTTTAGAAAACTGCTACTCTCCTTTTCATATCTCAGAAAAACAGTAGAGGCCTTTTAGGAACAAACTCCATGTCACATGATGAAGAGCCAGTGGGGGTTAGAGCTTCCTGTTAAGGCACATGCAGCTTCCCACTGAAGTCTGGCAGCACTGGGGCGTCTGTACACCTCCTGGCACCCACACTGATTCCAGAGGGGAAGCCTGTGAGGTGGCTGGGGGTTGAGACTTGAGGTTTCTAATCACTTTCCTCTGCACACCTGTGGCTACCTGGTGTTTGTCTCTTGATTCCCTTCATCCACTTCCCACCCTATCTCTGTCAGGGATTTTCCACCTACGCCATTCGAAAGGAACATAGGAGAGGGCATGAAGGGGCTAGGCCGAAACACTCTGAAGACTGGGGCCAATTTGTGGCTGAAAATGAACACATGTTTTGAAATTTATGGTCCTTTTCAAGTGATTTAGAAGGTTGATCCTTAGTCTCATACGGTGATGAAATAATCTGTGTTCAGAGCTAAGCAGGACTTGAAGAGTCTGATTGTATTCTCTCTTGGGAAAAAAATACATTTCTCTGATCTCTGAAGGCAGTGAAGTTTGACTTGTAATTTCTCGGGCTAAGGCTTGTTAGTTGCTGTCTGGGCAAAATGTAGATTTTGGATTCCTGTCCATGATGCCTAATGTTGATCTCACTTTCCTTGCTTCTCTCAGTTGCTCATTAATGTGTATTTATTTAAAAAAAAAAAAAAAAAGATATGGGGCATGAGGTTAGATGCCATTCATACAAGTTGCAGTGGGTGATGTGTGCTGAGTGACTTGGGGTCTGCCCCGGCATTCACTTATACTTGTTACTTACTAAGAAATTGAATGTGCTTTAGGCTGAAAATTAGAAAGCAGTAGGGAAGGACAGGCTGGATGGTTTGTGTTTTGGTTTAGGAATAAAATGCCCTTTTGTTTCGGTGGTGGGTGATGCCATTTACAGAAGGGTTTTAGGTCATTGTGTTGGTGTCTTTCTGTCTTTCCCACTTCAGACCCTCTTGTAAATATGGACTTGACCCACCCATTGTACTCAGAAGAAACCTCAAAGATTCTGCTCTACAAAGTAAATGGGTTGGTATCAAGGATTATTGGAACTAGAGAGCCGAGGACAAGTTTTTTGATGTTGCCTTCTTTTTTTAGTATAAAATATTCTAATTTTAAGTATTTTTGTTGAGATGTAATTTACAGACAGTAAGGTGTACAGATCATATTTTTACAGTTCAGTGAATTTGGGCAAATGTATCAACCTTTGTAACTCACACTCCCATCAAGGCCTGGACCATTTTCATTACCTCTGAAAGATCCCTCAGACCCCTTCCCAGTCTGTTGACCCCTCTGCCCCAGGCAATCACTGTTGTGATTTATTTCACCATAGATGAGGTTTGCTTGTTATTGAGCTTCATATAAAGGTATTCAAACTACTATTTTCTGTGTGACTTCTTCTTCCCAGTTATGTTTCAAGGTTCATTCACGTTGTTACCTATTTAATTCCATGTTGGTAGTCAGGTACTTTTTATTGCAAAGCAGTATTCCATTGGTGCAGGTATACCATAATTTGTTCATTCATCTTGTAATTAATGATACCATTGTTTTCAGTATGTATTTATTTATGTATTTTTTTGAGACAGGGCCTCGCTCTGCCACCCAGGCTGGAGTGCAGTGGTATGATCTTGGCTTACTGCAGCCTCGAACTCCTGGGCTCAAGTGATTCTGTCACCTTAGCCTCCCAAGTAGCTAGAGCCACAGGTGCATACCACCTTACCTGGATAACTTAGAAAGCGTCTTCACTACATGCCCAGGCTGATCTTGAACTCCTGGCCTCAAGTAATCCTCCTACCCACCCCTCCCAAAGTGCTGGGGTTACAGGGATGAGTCACTGTGCCTGGCCTGTTTGCAGTTTTTAGATATTTCCCTATTTTTTTTCTAGAAGCTTTAATTGTGGCTTTAGCTTTTATGTTTAATTCTATAACCCATCTCAAATTAATTTTTATATATAATGTGAATTGAGGTTCAGTTTTTACATACATATCTATAAGAGAGATACATATATATAAAGTACATATCTATGATATTATATAGCCAGTCGTTCCAGCACCATTTGTGGAAAAGCCTTTTCTTTCCACTTTGCTTTGCTCTGGTACCTTGATCAGAAATCAGTCAACCACATGAGAGTGGCTCTATTTCTGGCGGATACTGCTTTCTGTGTATTCTGGCTGTGACCAAGAGAATGTCTGTTGGCAGAGCTCCGTCTCCTGATGCCATTCCCTCACCTTGGTAAAGCGACTTGATGTTTTTTTTTTTTTTTCTCTTTTCTTCTGCCCCAGGGGACTCAGAAGAAGATCCTTGACATTGCCAACATGCTGGGCTTGTCCAACACAGTGATGCGGCTCATCGAGAAGCGGGCTTTCCAGGACAAGTACTTTATGATTGGCGGGATGCTGCTGACCTGTGTGGTCATGTTCCTCGTGGTGCAGTACCTGACATGAGCCAGCCACACTGAGTGGCTGAACAGCATTCCCACGGCCTGCAAGTGTGTGTGCGTGAAAGAGAGAGGGGGGCCCAGAGGCCACCTTTTGAAATGTGTGCCTGTCTGAACTGTGAAGACACTTGGGAGTGATTGTGATCTAATTTCCAACCTGCTCTGTTTTCTGTGACATCTTGGAGGGGGAGCTAGTGCCACCACCATACGCGGTGCTTAGGAAATGAAAGAAGTCCCAGGTCTGTCTCTCTCACTCTTGCTGTCACTGGGGGAGGGAAAGAATGGCTTTGGTGGCTTTGTTCACACAACTGATGCGTGCCCTGGGAAGGTGTCCACAGTGAGCCCTGCGTGCAGGACTGTCCACACGGTTCACACCTTGTCACCATCTGGCCTTTCTGGCTCCTGATAGGCTGGAGCAAAAGTGAAAAGGAGAGGAAAGAAGCCTCCTTTTCTTACAGCCATTATATTAAATAGTAGGTCGATTCACATGCTCCTAGCCACCTCCCCTGTACTCCAGTGACATGTAGATGACTAACTGTCAATACTTGACACCCTTCCCTGGAAGCAGCTACCTAGGGGAAACAAGATGCTATTGCCGATAACAAGATTTTCCACACTGCAGTTGGGTGTTTCTCCTTTCTGAAGTGAGGCCAGTGTTATTCCCTGGCAGTGTTCAGTCTTGACCCTAGTCACTGATTTTTTCTAGTTGTTAATAGAGTGGTTGGCTTTTAAGGTTCAGAGACTGGGGCTTGGCACCTGTGCCCAGGCCTTGTGGGCCTTTGCCCCTTAGAAAGTAGCTGTAGGCAAAGATTTGTGATTTTCCAGTTACAGTCTCAGCTCTAGTTTTAGTATCTCTAATTCTTTGGTTCCCTTCTCTTCCCTGAAATATATTAGCACCTGCCAGCCAGGCCCCCATTTTACCCAGCCAGTGTGGGCAGATGCCACCGTGGAGACATCTGTAGTGTGTATATCCTTGTAACACTCTGTTTTCGGGGAGTATGATCTTTTTCCTTCTCTGACCAGCCCTGGATTCAGGCCGTACTAATGCCAGCTGTCTTGTGGAATTTAGTATAAAGCCAGTCTGTCTTGAAGTCCATCTAACGTGATTAATCACTGAAAGTCCCAGAAAGACCTAGTTAGTGTATTTTCTCATTTACCACAGGCCTTGCCAACCCTACCAGCCCTGGGCACAGTAGCTTCATGGCAAGACATAAAATGACACTCAAAATCCTTCAGAACTGGAAACCTGCTCAGTATTAACCCCACCTTTGGTTGTCCTGCCCCACCTGCTATGTTAGCTTCTTGTTGCTTGAACTGTCTTCTGTCTTATTTCCCTTCTCTTCTGTGTTCCTCTTCACCTCCCTTGCTCCCCTTCCTCCCGCTCTGTAGTCATGTTGGTCTTTTCAGGCACGTCTGTGGCATAGCTCCCCTTTGGTAAGTTTTCTTAATTGTCACAGATTAACTGAGGTTCCTGGATGGCGATTTCACACTTTTGGTCGGATGAAATCTCCATTGTTCCTACCCCTCTGGGCCAGACGGCCGTAGGTTTCCAAGGAAGGAGGGATCTTTGACTCCTAAAATGGGTTGGGACCCTGCCAGAGTTAAAGCAGTGACTGGAGGAGGGTGGACTGAGGCGTTGCGGCATCTTTAGACCTATATCTGTCCAACCCTGGGGATTCACGTTGACATTTCCATTACACCCAGCACCGCTGCGGTGCCAGGGACCTAGCACGGGCCTCTTGGTAATCCATAAAATGGATTCTGAGACTACGACAGCATGGCTGTCCTGTCCCCCAGGCACCCAAGGATCCTGCCAGACAGCACACTTTGGAGGAAGGTCTGCAGGGAGCAGCTGAGCCATTTGTTCGTGAACTCTGGGAGGCAGAAGTCCCCGCACCCATCATGCGTGGGCCGATAGGACGTCTTTTCATGGTGTGCACCAGTGCTTTCCACATTTGACTAGTTGGCTTTGATGAACTCTCATGCTGCACCTTCAGAGCCAGTTCTCTAGTTTGGGATAAAAATTGCAGAGGTGCATTTTGGGTCTTTACCACCTGGAGCTGGTGGACAGCAGCCAGTGTGTCTGGACATCCAGGAGCGTTGAGACTACATGTCACATAACCACTTTTCACACATCTGCTTTTGGTGCCTGGTGAAAAATAGACCTTGGCCTCACAATGTGACTGTCTCCGCCACCTCAGAGTGTAGGGATGGGTCCAGGCCAGTGAAGGAGCACCCTCTAGTGGAGGCGGGGGTGAATTCTTATGTCGAGCTGATGCAAGAATCTCTAGTAGCCAGCCTGTGTGACCTTGTACACGAGTTTGGTGTGCCTATTGTGATTTAAAACAGGTGGGTTATCAAGAGGAACTTGGGATCTCTTTATTACGTGGACATTTACTTCAGGGGGGACCGTTGTAAGAAAAGCGAAACTCCAAGATCAAGTAAGTGAGGTGAGTCTTAAATTTTTTAGAAGATTTCACTGAGGAGTTCTGTCCACCCTTTGCCCTAATGAATTTGAATGGGTTTAATTTGCGAATTTGGATTTAGACCCATTGTATTTGAAGCACATCAGCTGAATAAAGTTGAGGTTTATTTTACTTAGAAAATCACATTTTGTAACGGAATTGGATACTCATTTTTATAACTAATGGCCCCCCTTTTTTATGTTTCTAGACCAGAGATTCTCAAACACTACTCCATGGCCAGGGGCTGGGCTGGCTGCTTCAGAAGCAGTGGGGAAACTTTTTAAAATTACATATTCCTGGGGCCTACCCTAGATCTGAACTAGAACCTTTTTTAAGTCTCTAAGGTGATTTTACTTATTATTATTATTTTTTGAGACAGAGTCTCGCTTGTTGCCCAGGCTGGAGTGCAGTGGCGCAATCTTGGCTCAGTGCAACCTCTGCCTCCCGGGTTCAAGTGATCCTCATGCCTCAGCCTCCTGAGTAGCTAGAACTGCAAGCGTGTGCCACCATACTTGGCTAATTTGTGTGTGTGTGTGTGTGTGTGTGTGTGTGTGTGTATTTTTAGTAGAGACGGGGTTTTACTGTGTTTACCAGATTGGTCTTAAACTCCTGACCTCGAGTGATCTGCCCGCTTCGACCTCCCAGAGTTCTGAGGTTACAGGTATTAGCCACCGTACCCAGCCTCTAAGGTGATTCTGATGTGTGTCTTTTGGAACCACTGTCTCCTAGACGGAAAGCTTCTGTCTTAAAGATGATCACATTTAAAAAAAAACGCTGAACTGGCTCAGCGTACACTGTGTAAAGAGCAAAACTTGTCAAGTCCAAAATAAATTCTTATTGTTTATATCCTACCTTAATCCAAAAAGATTTGAGGAGACTTTGAGGAAATAACTGGAACAATGAGATACAAAGAAGTGAGGCACAAGAACAAATCAAGTCGGTGTAGAATGTCAACACCAGGAAAAGGAACTCAGACGTTCTAATGCCCTAAGAAATGTTCTGGGGAACCCCTAATTTGACTACTGTCTCAGCGTGGGGGCGGGGGTGACATTTGCTCAAGGGAAAGCCCAGGCGCTTCCTAAACGGCTTGCCTGTAGGCCTTACCGGAAGTCAGACGGGGTTTTTCCTGGCTCCATCCCTGCCACCCTCTCACTCCAGATGTGCTCCATCATTTATCCTCATTGTGCAGACAAGGGCTGAGCTGTGGTTACTCTCTGAAGGCCTCACAGGGAGTCCGGGAGGAGCTGGTCCCTCATCTAGCTTGGAACCGCAGGCCCACTTAACCTCCCACACTTCCCGTGGGGTGCTCTGCTGGGGTCTGAGAGCTGTGCAGGGGACCGAGACAGTGCAGCCTGCTGGCAGGAAGTACAGAGCTATAAGGTGTTTGGTGCAGACCTTTCAGATGGTACAGGGCAGGTTCCCTGTTGGGAAATAATTTCCTAACTGGAAGGGGAGGGAATCTGAAGTGAAAGTTGTCCTCAGGCCTTGCCCCTAGGGGGCAGCATAGCCCTTTCCTTCCTTCCTTCCTTCCTTCCTTCCTTCCTTCCTTCCTTCCTTCCTCCCTCCCTTCCTCCCTCCCTTCCTTCCTCCCTCCCTCCTTTTTTTTTTTTTTGGAGACAGAATCTCGTTCTCTTGCCCAGGCTGGAGTGCAATGGTGTACTCGGCTCACTGCAACCTCCTGGGTTCAAGCAATTCTCCTGTTTCAGCCTCTGGAGTAGTTGAGATGACAGGTGACTGCCACCATGCCCGGCTAATTTTTGTGTTAGTAGAAACGGGGTTTCTCCATATTGGGCAGGCTGGTCTCGAACTCCTGACTTCAGGTGATCCACCCACCTTAGCTTCCCAAAGTGCTGGGATTACTGGCATGAGCCACCGTGGCCGGCCATAATTTTTGACTTTCTAAGGAGTCTCCTGTGAGGTCGAGGTTGAGAACTACGGCTGTCGGTCTGTAAATGGGGTCTTATTCCTGTTCAGCTGGAAAGACAAGATCTACTCGTGAAACAGCCGAGGTTGAGGGTGATAGTTTAGGGCGGCCATTGCGGTGGGGGCAGTAACCAGGAAGAGCTTTCTGTGAGAGGGTGAGGTGGTGGGTGTGTGAAGGAGAGGAGACGTTGTGGGAGCAGTCGAGGGGCAGGAGCAGCCTGGGGGAGGGAGGAAGATCTAACCAGCCCTGGCTACTGTGGGCGCTGAGGCCTGATATGCTGTCTTCTGCGCAGCATCCTCCGCTCACCGTCCTCCATGCTGCAGCTGGGAAACTCTTGCTCAGAGGCCTGAGTTCATGCTGCTGAGATGCTACTGAGAGCTGGAGAAGCTGTCAGGCTACTGTGGGTGTGGACAAACCCTACTGTCCTAGGAAGACCTGCCCATGATCTTTTGAGGTGCAACGTAGCGTGATGGGGTTGGTGGGATAGTGTTTGAGATGGGGATAGCGGACATGGCTTAGAATCTGACTTTGCTGTTTATTAGCAACCTAACCTTGGGCTTAATCACCCCAGCCTCAGTTTCCTGTCTGTATTCAGCTCGAAACAGAGTTGAATCTTTGCGGGGTGGTAACTCATCAGAGAGGAACAGGTATGGGCTGTGCAGAAGGGAAGCAGTTCTCCTCCCTTCTTTCCAGCCCAAGCAACAGGATCCACATTCTTTCAGCCAAGACCACTTGGCCGTGCTCACCTCCTGGCAACTTCTGGCCTCCTCTAAGAGTTTCTTGTGCCCCAGGCCTGTGGACTGAGGCAAGAGCTCAGGGAGTGAGGACCTCTGTAGGAGGGGAGAATAATCACAGCTGCCCCCAAGGACCCCACCAGGTTGTTGTGAATGTCACAAGGTAAAACCCTGGAGATAAACCCCTGATTGCTGCTGGGTGCTGTCCAAATTATTGTTGCTATGTGCATAGAGTGAGCATAAATTCAGTGTCCATAGTGATTTATTCTAGGAAACCATTTCTTTTTTTCCCCCTGTGGCAAAGGGCAGCCTCTCTTACCTTAATCCAGGGGCCCTGGGAGACCCTTGGAAGGCGGGGTCTCCGGGGCTGAATTCCAGAACAGCAGCTGTGGCCACCTCCTTAGGCCACCTGGGAATCGATTCTCTGTCGTCACTCACTTGAAGGGAACCACATTTAAATTAAAAATGTAGGAGGCCTGGGATAGTCCCTTTGTGGGAAAAAAAAAAAAAAAAAGCTCAAGCTCAGTATTGCACCCCTCAAACAGAAAAAGGCAATTTAATAATTATGAGAGGCCGGGCAGGGTGGCTCCCACCTTTAACCCCAGCACTTTGGGAGGCCAAAGTGAGTGGATCGTCTAGGCCAGGAGTTCGAGACCAGCCTGGCCAGCATGGCGAATGCCCGTCTCGACTACATATACAAAAACTAGCCAGGCGTGGTGGTGCGCGCCTGTAGTCCCAGCTGCTTGGGAGGCTGAGACACAAGAATTGCTTGAACCCAGGAGGCAGAGGTTGCAGTGAGTGGAGATCGTGCCACTGTACTCCAGCCTGGGTGACAAAATGAGACTTTGTTTCAATTAAAAAAAAAAAATTATGAGATGTCACCGGGCAGCAGTCAAGTGCCAAGCAAGTGGGGTAGTTGTCAGAGGGTGGAGAGCCCCCCCAGCAGTGAGAGGAGGCTGCCTGGAGGGTGCAGCTGACCACTGCCCCTGGGGAAGGTGAGACGGGGGCAGGTTCACAGGGGAGCAGTGTGAGCTTAGTTCTCAGCAGGCGGGGTTTGGAGTGGATTGTGGAAAGAGTAGGAATGTATTAGGGTGAAGCTGGAGGTGGGTGTGGAGGAAGGCCAGGGGACCCTGACATGAATGCAGATGCAGGAACCCTCAGCTGTCTCTGAAACCAGGAGGGCTGGGGAAGGACCTTGTGCATGTCCTAGATCCTGTGACCTCAGGAGTTACTGCTCGGGAAGCAGGACAGCCTCCTCTTTGGTGTATGCGTGCAGGAGAGAGGTCGTGGTGGGCTGTGGGTTGTTAGTCTGTCTCCCAGGAGCACCTGGCAACCTGAACTCCCCCTGCTCCCTCCCCACCCTGCCCCAGATCTGGTGAAACCACCAACCAGCGGGGCAGGGCAGAGGCTGTCAGTGCCGCACACCTTCAGAGCTCCCCACAACTTATGTTCATGCTGCTGAGATACAGATGAGAGCTGGAGAAGCTGTCAGGCTGGTATGGGTGTGGACAAGCTCCGCTGTCCTGGGAAGACCTGGACATGATCTTTTGAGGTGCAGTGTAATGTGATGGGAGTGGTGGGATGGTGTTTGAGATGGGGATGGCAGACATGGCTTAGAATCCTGACTTTGCCGTTTATTAGCAGCCTGACCTTGGGCCAATCAACCAAACCTCAGCGTCCTGTCTGTATAGGGAGAATAATAGTAACTACCTCAAGTGGTAGCAAAAGTGCCTGTATTTGAGAGCTTGTCCGTCACTAGAAGTAGTTTTGTTTTTGAGATGGAGTTTCACTCTGGTTGCCCAGGCTGGAGTGCAATGGCGCAATCTCGGCTCACTGTAACCTCCGCCTCCCAAGTTCAAGCACTTCTCCTGCCTCAGCCTCCTGTGTAGCTGGGATTACAGGCATGTGCCATCACGCCTGGCTAATTTTTTGCATTTTTAGTAGAGACAGGGTTTCACCGTGTTGGCCAGGCTGGTCCCAAACTCCTGACCTCAGATGATCCACCCGCCTCAGCCTCCCAAAGTGCTGGGATTACAGGCGTGAGCCACTGCGCCCGACCTAGAAGTGATTTTTGTCAGGAGACAGAAGATCTTTAGTGACTGGAGTCAAGCAGGTGGAGTGTGAAGATCAGCTTTGCCCCTTAGCTGTGGGACCCCGAGCAAGCCACCTCACCTCTCCACACCTCTGTTCTGTCACCTTTTACAGGTCAATAATGCCCATCTCACAGGGCAGCTGTGACCAGTGCATACTGCACAGACCAGGACATAGAAAGATGGTAACTGAGGTTTTGTCGTGGTTGTTCATTAGCATTGCTTAGGACCCAGGTCTGATCCCTTCATTCAGCTGGTGTGATTGTGAGTCAAGGATCTGATATCCCCAAAGAAAGGACTGCAAGTATTTGCCAGTTAGAGTTTGTTTGTTACAAGATACGATATCACACATGTATTCCTGTGTTTGGCATCAGAAGACCTGAACTCAAATCTCCAGTTCATTACCTATTAGGACTTGCTCACTCCCTGTTTCTCTCCCAGCCTCAGTGTCCTCGTAGGGGAAATGGGAATGCTAATAATGGCCTACTTCACAGAACTGTGGTGAAGACAAAACCAATCAAGCACGTGGATCAGTGAGGATGCGCAGGGCTGCAAGCGCCAGAAATCCCAGAATCTTGCTGCTAGGATTGGATACTGATCTAAGGAGCTTAATTAGTAAGAACTTGTGGATGCGGGGCAGCCTGCAGAGCTGGTTGATTTAGGGCTCAGTGACATCATCAAGGCTGGGCTTGGGACTGCCTAGGTTCCCTGAGAGGAGTGGAACCATGGTGGGAGGATGTAGCAAAGATGAGGATGATGATTGACAGGTCAGTCTGGAATTGTTGCCTGCTAAAGTTCATTCATCCGTTCTTTCGGTAGCTACAAACTGGGCACCCACCAGGTACCAGTCACAGGGCTGGGCTTTGGAGAACAGACATGACCCACCTGCATTGTGATCCACTGCTGTTTGATAAATCACCACAAAACATGGGGACTGACGGCAGTAGCTCTCAGTTGCTATGCCTCACAGCTTCTCAGCATAAGAACTGGGGACCAGGCATGACTGGGATAGCTGTCGCTGCTCAGTGATGTCTGGGACCTCAGATGGAAGATTCGAAGGCGGGAAGGAGAATCATCTGAAAGTTCACTGATGTGGCTGGCACACATTGTCGCTGAGCCCTGGGCTGGGACTATCCTCTGGAACACCTGCACACGGCTTCTCCATGGGGCCAGGGCTTCCTCAGGTCATGGTGGCTGAGTTCCAAGGGTGAGTATCCCAAGGGAGAGAGCAGGTGGAATCTGTGCGCTTTCTATGATCAAGCCTCGGAAATCACAGGGCCTCTGTTTTGCCATACTGCTTTGACTGTTGTGATCACAAGCCACATGGTCACAAGTCCCCAGCTGCCTCTCAGTAGGAAGAATGTCGGTCACATTCTAAGAAGAGCAGGTGGGATGGAATCGACACAGGGGATGGCCATCTTTGGAAAGTACAGTCTGCCACACTCCCCTTGAATGATGCTCATGTCTAGCTGGGAAGGCATACATGAGCATTCAGCAATACAGTGCACAAACCGTCACATAGGTACAGGGTGCTTAGGGCCATGGCAGAAGTAGTATCTACTTACCCTGGGACCCTGGAGGAGGCTTTTGATCTGAATCTCAGATGAGTCAGACTGGAGCCGGTGGAGCCTGGGAGGAAGGTCTCAGCAGAGGGAGTCATCTAGCAAAGGGGTGTGCTCTGGGAAGGGCAGGAGGATTCTGTGGCTGGAGCTCAGGCTTCAGGTTCAGTGTGGAGGAGGGAAGAAAGGGTGCAGAGGTAAGCTGGGGCCAGAGGCGGGGTGCCTAAGAGCAGACTCATTACTCCCTGCCCTCCTCCAGTCCCTGGCCCTCTGCACACAGTAGGCACTTCATATTGATTGAAATTGGAGTGAGCAGTGTGTGTTGAAGAGGAAACCAAATCCCAAACAGAGACCGTGGAACCTCCTGGAGGCAGCATGGGATAGACAGGGAGAACCTACTTTCTTATCATAGGAACTTGAGATTCTCTTTCTCAGTTGTTGCCTTTCCAGTATTTTTCAGTGTCTCTGCAAGAGTTCACCGGGGCTAAGAGCAGCCCCTGAGTCACTTCTTGTTCCTATCCCTCACCCCCAGCTGGATTCTTGGGTCTTGTTCCCTCCATACTGGTCCCCAGAGAGTGTGGACTCTCTGCCTCTTGTAGGTAAGAAGGAGGCAGCTGGCTGAGGAGGTGGCAGGGGCACGTGAAAGGGCCAGGAGGGTGAGGATGGAGAGGAGGGGAGGGAAAAGGAGATGGAGGGGGAGAAGATGAAATTGCTAAGTGCCGGAGCCAAAAGCCCATACTGCAAATTGCTTTTTCCTTCACACTTGTCCCAGGGAAAGGCTCAATTAAAATAGCACCTACTGGAAGTGGAAGGGCAATTGAACCAGGCAGCTTATTAGGCCCGTCTCCAAGAGCATTCAGGGGCAGCCATGAGCTTCGGGAACTTCCACCATGTTAACTCAGCGGGGAAGATGACCCCGAGCAGCAAGGGCCGATGGGATGGGGCTGCCCCACCGTCCTGCCTGCCCAGGGCCCTGCCCAGTGGCCTGAGAGGGCGGGACTGGTCTGTGTGGGGCACTCTTCTGTGGTGGGGTAGTTCAGTGGGCTGAGACGTGGGGCTGATGAGATCAAAATCGCCCAGTTCCAAGTCCCAGAACAGAGAAAAAGCGGGACCAGAAGTGGTTTTGGGGACCAAGCCAGACTTTCTAGGGGAGAATGACTTGCCAAAGGTGACCCAGTCAGTTGGTGATGAGAGATCTGGAGTCAGAGGGGGAAGACACCGACTCCCAATCCAGTGCTGCTGCCCAGGGACAGTCTCACCATGCCACGCTGTCCTAAACTAGCCTGTGGCCCTCGCCCCAAATACATGCCCATGGCCTGTCACTGTACCAGGTTCATGCCAGGCACAGCTATTTCAGGGTGGCAGGAGCCACGCCAAAGGCTTTTCTGGCTTGAGGGCATCTCTCCACACCCCTCAGTTATTGACACAAACTGGCACACACACTGCCAGACTATGCTGTCCCTAGGAGGAGGCAGACAGAGGAGGACACAGCCCACAGGCTTGGCTGGAACGGCGGGTTCCAGAGCTACCTGCTGGCCGCCCACAGTGAAGTCTGGTAGGGGTGGCACTCTCCCCACGGGTTACCCATTGGACCAGAGCTCATTCACCCAGAGCCCATTTCCATGACAACAGCAAGCTCCTTACCCATCAATTTCATCCTTAAAGATTCCCACCCCAGCTGTCTGAGCCTGGGCTCATCGCCCAGCTGCCGCGCCAGCCCACGTCTCCAGATCACAGGTTTAGCAGTGACTTGTCAAACTGCCAGAGAGAGCCTCCTGGGAGGTGCCTGGTAAGTGGCATAGCCCTTGAAAACCACCATATAATCACCTGCTAATTGGATTAGGGACTTGTTCCCAGGGACTTTCTTTTGCCCCCATGTTGAGGCCACCCTACTCCATTCTTCTAGAACTTAGCATTGGAGAGCTTCCCCGTTCCCCTCTGCGCAACCTCCCAGGCCAGGGTAATGCTGACTTCCCCGAAGTCAGATACTGACACAAGGGGAAAAGGAAACCTCCAGTTTTCTGGGGCCCAGGTACACTCAGAGAGGAAAAACTCTCTGAGATGGGTGGGAGAACACACAGGGCCCCCTCTTCCCCACCTCTGCCCGCCAGCCCTGCTCTCAGCCTTGCAAGAAAAGCTGGCTTTTCCCTTGGGGCTTTTGCCTCCCTGCTTCTCCCCACTAGACATCATCTCCCTCGCAGCCCAGCTCCATGTTCACCCCCACCAGGAAGTCTTCCTTTCTAAACCGTTTTTCTCTGCATCCTCTCAGAGTGGCTATATTTGGTTCCTGCAATATAACTTCGTATATATTGCATCAGGGAGAGGGGGAGATTCCTGAAGCTGGTTTTTAAAAAATTTTTTCTGAAGCTATTTTTTTGGTGCATTTTCTTTGTATGCCAGAAAATTCTTATAGTGGGTGGATGTCATTTATCTACTCAGCATCTCGTCTTTGGACTACAAATCCTTATCCCCTTCTGCTGGTACCATTGTCTCTCCTTCCTGTGGAAAACCTGTGCCACGGGACTCAGTGGGGGCTGCCTCCTCCAGCAGGGTCAGCGCCTGAAGCAGGCCTGGTCCATGCAGGACTGGGTCAGCAGCCCACAGCGATCAGTTCAGGGTGACCACATGACTGTGCGGAGAGCCCATCAGAATCTTCCCTGGAATTCCCATAGACACTGCTGGTTTCCTGACCAACATCCATTCCTCCCCTGTTCTCACTAGCTACACGCCACTTTTGTTGATCTAGCAAGAAGTCCAGTTGAAGATATTTGTGCCTCTAGACTTTCTTGCAGGTAGGGGTCATGTCACCCAGTTCTGGTCAATAATATATGGGCAGAAGTTGCTAGGAGAGACTTCTGGGAAAGGGTTTCAAAAGGAACATGGCTCCTTTAGTCCAATCTTAACTGATGGCTGAGATGGAGACATCTTAACCTTTTATTCCAGCTAGGTGAGAGAGGCCACCTGAGAATAAAGTGATCCAAGAAGAAAGCAAAACACACACACACACATTGAGAGAGAGAGAGAGGGCAATATCAATTAAGCCCCTAGATTCAGCCATGCCTGAAGCCTCAGAACTTCCCAATTTGGAGAGCCAATCAATAAATCCTTTTCCTACTTAAGCTGGTTTGCACTGCGTCTCCATCTCTTTCAGTGAAAGACCCCTCAGTGCAAACCTCCACAAGACCAAACCCATGTCTTTCCCTGCCTCTGTTCTCTGCTCCCAAGCTACCCCACATAAGATGCTAGATGCAAAGCTCGCATCTTATGTTCATTCAGATGACACTGAGCCCCCCCAATTCTTATCTCAACGAGTCAAATAAAGGCTTG
This sequence comes from Theropithecus gelada, assembly GCF_003255815.1. Lineage (NCBI taxonomy): Eukaryota > Metazoa > Chordata > Mammalia > Primates > Cercopithecidae > Theropithecus > Theropithecus gelada. The sequence goes on along the minus strand of NC_037684.1, from coordinate 34,086,948 downwards.
AAAAGACTTGACATCTGAACTAGACTCATTAAGGAAAAACTCATTAATTCCCTGTGGAGATCTGAGGTCAAGCACACCTCATCTGAGGCCAAGATCTGAAGCAGTGCATGGCTTGGAATCCCATCTCCTCTTCACCAAGCCATTCCTTCTGCACTCACCTCCTCCAGGAAGCCTTCCAAACCAGATCTTAACTCCAACATCCTAACTACCTTGTGAACACTCACTTTTGTTAACAGTTTGATTCAGCAGTACTTGGATTCCATGAGTATTTGAGCATAGTTGTGTGTGTCTCATCTCTCTCACCCCACCCCACCCTACCAGCTGACTCTCCCGAACTCTCTAGAGCAAAAGCTGTGTCTCCATCAGACTAGCAACTTCCTGAGGGTGAGGACTCTAATCTCTTATCCCATTGGGATCCAGATGCTCTCCTCTCACATCAGACTGGGAACGGAAAATCTTTCTGTGCCCCATGGAGCTTCCTTGGCAAGACAGGAAGATACGGAGTCTGAACCCCGTAGAGGTGGAGAGTGGGAGGAAGAAGGTAGCTGGGAACAGTTAGCAGGAGGGTCCATCTTAACCTTCAGGGAAAAACTGATTCACAGCACATAAGGCTAGTTCTGGATCAGAATCTGTTATTCAACAGCACTTGTAAGGGTTTAACTCAGATCCTGTCCCCTCTGGTGTAGAAATCCCTCCCTGCCTAAGGCCAGGATTCTGCCTTGCCAGCATTTTTTTTTTTTTTTTAGATGGAGTTTCACTCTTGTTGCCCAGGCTGGAGTGCAATGCTGCCATCTTAGCTCACTGCAACCTCCGCCTCCTGGGTTCAAGCGATTCTCCTGCCTCAGGCTCCTGAGTAGCTGGGATTACAGGTGTATACTACCATGCCTGGCTAATTTTTGTGTGTGTGTATTTTTTTAGTAGAGACAGAGTTTCTGTGTCACCTCAGGTGATCCATCTGCCTCGGCTTCTCAAAGTGCTGGGATTACAGGCGTAAGCCACTGCACCAAGCCCGTGCCAGTGTTTTTTGTTTCTCTTGTCCCTTGACTGTTGTGTAATGATGAATCCCTTTCTTGGGAAGCTTGTCAAATGCAAGTAGACGCTGAGGGGGTGGCCATGTGTCTACTGTCTCATAGCTCCTGTTGGATGGGAGTAGCCGGTGTGGCTGCCAGTGCTGGCGGGAGAGGATACCACCATCTGCTCTCTTCAGCATGCTGCCCTGCCTTTGAGTCCCCTCACTCCCGCCCCAAGACTAAATCCTTGAAAGAGCAGCTCCACAGTGAGCATGTGGCAAGGAAGGATGCTAATGGAAGGAAGAAAGTGATGAATCCCCAAAAGAGTCAGGGAAAGCCACGCAGGAAGGAAAAAATAGATGCATAAAGGTGGCGGGGACGAGCTGGGCGAGGCTGCCCGCTGACAGCTGAATCAAAACTCCAGAGAGCTGGGCACGGTGGCTCGCACTTGTAGTCCCAGTACTTTGGGAGGCCCAGGCGGGTGGATCGCGTGAACCCAGGAGTTCAAGACCATCCTGGGTGACATGGTGAAGTCCTGTCTCTACAAAAGATACAAAAATTAGTCGGGCACAGTGGCATGTGCCTGTAATCTCAGCTACTTTGGAAGCTGAGGTGGGAGGACTGCTTGAGCCCAGGAGGTGGAGGTTGCAGTGAGCTGAGTTTACATCACTGCACACCAGCCTGGGCAACAGAGTGAGACCCTACCTCAAAAAGAAAACAAAAAAAGAAACCCAGGCTGGGCACAGTGGCTCACGCCTATAATCCCAGCACTTTGGGAAGCTGAGACAGGTGGATCACTTGAAGTCAGGAGTTTGAGACCAGCCTGGCCAACATGGTGAAACCCCATCTTTACTAAAAATACAAAAACTAGCCAGGTGTGGTGGTGGGTGCCTGTAGTCCCAGCTACACAGTAGGCTGAGGCAGGAGAATGGCTTGAACCTGGGAGGCAGAGGTTGCAGTGAGCTGAGATTGTGCCACTGCACTCCAGCCTGGGCAACAGAGCGAGACTCCATCTCAAACAAACAAACAAAACCCAGATAGCAGAAAGCCCAGGTGAGGAGAAGGGGAGAGGCAGAGAGGACATAAAGGAAGATTTGTTTGGTAGAGAGAAGGGAATTGATGGAAGCCCTTGGATGCAGTTTGAGCCTATATTTTGTAGAAGAAGTGATGGGGAAATGGGCCAGATCTCGGACAGGAGAGAGACATGATGCAATCAGTGCTAATGATCCAGACATCTCCATGGAGGAGGATGAGCGCCCAAGGGAAATGGAGGCAAGGTGCTCTCCCAGGATGCTGCAGCAGGGATCAGCGTGCCTAGCACAGCAATGGAAGTGGAAGGGAGTCGGAGATCTGACTGAGCGACTCCTAACTTTTGAGAGTTGGTGGCTCATTCCCACCAAGGAGCTCATGGCTGCTGCTTTGCTGCCAAGTGTTACTGGCCTGGGGTCACCTCACCCATCACCCATGGAGAGTGGCTCTCCTCTCCCTGTTTGTGCAGGACTTTCTTTCCATTGGCAGCGACTGGCCAGGGGGCCTCAGAGTAGCTGGGAATGGGGAGCAGACTGCCAAGAAGGTTTGGTGAGGCGAACCAACTTGGAGGGCAGGGGAAAGAAGTGGAGCCGTCAACCTTCGCATTTTACAGGCATCCAAATCACACACCAAATAAGGAGAAAGATGGGACACATTTGCACAATAATTCAAGACAGGATCTCCATGGCAACAATTACCCAAAAACTCACTCCTGACAGTTGCAACAGCGGGAGCTAGCAAAGAAGACTGGGGGTGGGAAACGTGTGTGGGGGCTCAGAGAATGGTTTCCTTTTATTCTCAAACTGAAGGAAGTGCTGACGGCAGGAAACAAGGTGTCTCACAGCCTGACTAAGCCAAGAGCCATTGGAAGCAGGATCTGGAAGAAGCCTGAGAGATGTCTGTGTGAGCTCCTTTTGAGCTGCGTAGAGGTCTGGGTGTGGGACACCACAGTGAGATGTGCCAGTGGGATGTGCCAGCTCAGGGGAGCTGACACATGACATAGGTTAGGAGAACGGAGCTCTAGCCTACTCTGCTCCCCTCCCAGACTTGCTGTGCGGCCCCTCAGTTTCCTCTACAGTGAAATGTACAACCTACCTCCAAGGACTATTACAAGGCTGAGTGAATGCATGAGATGAGAAATGCTTTTACCAAAGTCACTGCCAATGCAAAGATTAGAGGTTTCAGGGCAGCCATGAAGAGTGGCCTGAGAAAAGTAGCTGCATGCAAGGCTGTTCTTACCAGGCAGAGGAGTCTCCTGGGTCAGGTGAGAGTCAGTACAAAGACTGTGGTGGGAACCTAGAGTGTGGCAGCAATACTGATGAGATGTTGGGAAGGTGGGAGGTGGGGTTTAGTGGCAGAAGCGTCACCTGTGTCCTACCACCAGACAGATGAACAGACTGACTGTCAGCTCAGAGCAGGTAGTAGAGTGTGTAACTTCCAATTTACAAAGATTTTTAAAGACGTTTGGCTCAAAAAGGAAAAGCATTCTGCTTTCTTTTTGGAGTAACATAAATCCAACCCCCTTCCCACCCACATCCTTTTAAGTGTATTTCTTTTTGTCTGGTAGTCCTCAAAAGCCATTGGCTATTTTTCAGATCCTAGAGCTTAGATTGCCTTAAACCTCTTGAGAAAGGAGAGCTTTTTCATCTTTCTTTTGGGAACTAAGACTATCTCTAGAGCAAAGAAAAAGGTTCTTCTTGGTTTCATTTGCATTTGGAAGCCCAGGTTTTTGGGGAAAAAACCACTCTCAAGAGCTTATTACTATTATAAATGTTTAGCCATGTGATTTTTCCTCAGGAGGGCAACCAAAACTTTTCATACCAACTCCCATGGATAGCAGTCCCCTTAAGCTGGATTATGGTGGGAAAGGATTAAGGTAGGACATTTCTTGAGCACCTTTTTCCTATTCTGGGATCTCTCTTTTGCCATCCCACTCTCCACTACAAAACTTTTCCCTTCCCTTTCGTCCCACTAACCATGGAAAATCCTCCCATCCTTAGAGGTCCTCAGAAGCCATTCTTCCCACTGCTGGAGCTGACTTTCTTCCCTTTCCTTCTGGACTGAGCAGGAAAACTGATTCAGGAGAGAGCCCATCTAAAGGAATTCAGGCTGGGCCCTGAGACAGGACATCACGGGGCAGACTTTGGAGTGGCCACAATAGTCCAGGTCTCGTCCTCAGCAGTAGAGTCCAGAAACTCGGTTGGGCCAGGACATCCATAAGTTGTCAGCCTCTCAGGACTGATTCAAGCTAACCAAATTCATTGATGGGCAACCAGAATGCCATTTCCTGAATAATATATCTACCAAAAGACTGGTATCCAAAATATACAAAGAGCTCCCAAAGCTCAACAATAAGGAAACAAACAGCCCACCTTTTAAAAAGCAAAAGACACTTTACTAAAGATATACAGATGGCATTTAAGAACATGAAAAGATGCTCAACATCATCATTCAATAGGAAAAGACAAATTAGACACACAATGAGGTGCAACTACACATTTGCTAGAAAGGCACACATACAAACAAACAAAACACAAAATCTGACAATATCAAGTGCTGATGAGGACATAGAGCACCTAGAATGCTCACACATTGCTGGTGGAAATGCAAAATGAAAAACAATTTGGCAGTGTCTTATAGAGTTAAGCATGTGCTTTCTATATGACCCAGCAATCTCACTTCTAGGTATTTACCCAAGTGAAATGAAAACTTTTGTTCACACACACATAAAAAAGTTCTGCAAATACTTGTTGATTAAATAAAAACTGTGCAAATCCAAAAACATGGTATTTCTAAAATGGAGATAAGGGAGTGGGGCATAGTTAGAATTCCAAAAATAAAATATAGGCCAGGTGTGGTGGCTCACACCTCTAATCCCAGCATTTTGGGAGGCCAAGGCGGGCAGATCATGAAGTCAGGAGTTCAAGACCAGCTTAGCCAACATGGTGAAACCCCGTCTCTACTAAAAATACACAAAAAATTATCTGGGCATGATGACATGAGCCTGTAATCCCAGCTATGAGGGAGGCTGAGCCTGGAGAATCATTTGAGCCCGGGAGGCGGAGGTTGCAGTGAGCCGAGATCACGCCACTGCACTCCAACCTGGGTGACAGAGCAAGACTCCATCTCAAAAAAAAAAAAAAGAAAAAGTATTGATCAGTGTAGTAGTTGGTTTTCAAAGATACCCCCAATGAACCATGCCTCCCAGTATTCGTGCCCTTGTGTAGTCTCCTCACACATCAAATCTGGACTGGCCCTGTGATTCATTTTAATAAACAGGATGTGGAAGAGGAGAAAGTATGCTGATTCTGGGCCAATTATTGAGGTCTGGAAACTGATTTTGCACTTTTGGGAAGAAACCTGCCATACATCAAGTATGGCTGTGCTGCTGTCTAGACTGTGTGGAGAAGCCACATGGAGGAAATGCCATGAGATAAGGAGAGGAAAGAGGTCCAACCATCTCAGCAGAGCCCAGCATTCCAGCTGTCCCTGCCAAGGTGCCAGATACTCTAGCCAGCCAAGTCCTTGAAGACTGCAGTTCCTGCCAGTATCACGTGCAGCAGGACTGTGCAGTTGAGCCCAGTCAACCTGCAGGATCATGAGAGATAATGAAGTGGCTTCCATAAAACCAGAAATTTCTGGGAGTAGTTATGCAGTTATAGATAACTGAAAGAGTCTCTTTCAATGTGTGCTAGACCCTCTGCTTACTCATCATTTTCATCAATGATGTTATTAGCATCTCAAGGGCAGAGCCTGAGTTGCTTTCACCTCTGCAACCTCCTTAGCACCCAGCACTAGGAGAGTGACATAGGACACACCTAAAAAATACCAGCACTGACATGCAAACTAAGGTCTTGCACGTCAAGTTTATTAGGTGTGTAAAACTTCTTGTAGTGTTCACTCTAACTTAGCCAGGTGGGAAAGTGTCAAATAAAAAGGACTCCAGTAGCATCCCTTGAATCTGCACTCAAGGGATGCTACTTGGAAATCCCACTGAAGTCCTTTTTATTAAATGTGTGTGCATGCGTGCAACACACATGTGTACATGTATACCTTTCCCCCAAAACTGGAATGTCAGATGAGGGCCATTTCTGCTGTACCCACTGTCTCTGCCACTCATTAGTTGATTGTGAGCTGGAGCCCATTACCTAACCACACAACCAGATGACAACCTTATATGAGAGCTGGCTTGCTCAGTCTGCCACTGCTTTTTTCTTTGTGTGTGTGTGTGTGTGTGTGTGTGTTTGTGTACAGATGGGGTCCCATTGTGTTGCCCAGGCTTCAAGTGATCCTCCCGCCTGGGTTCAAGTGATCCTCCCGCCTTAGCCTCCCAAATTACTGGGAATGCAGGTATGAGTCACCACACCCAGCCTCTGTTGCTTCGTTGTTGAAAATTGTTGAGATCTAGCGTTCCCCAGGGGTTAAACTCTCCTTATCCATGGACTGGAGTGCACCTATCATGGGATCTCAAGTCTAAGTAATAAAGCTATGACTGCAAGGGTGAGTAAGTGCTGCCTCAGAACATCCCCCAGTGCTGCCATCTCAGAGGCTGGGACACATGCCCCGTCTGTGGAGCTAGGGTTTGCTGTCCTGGACACCCTATGTATCTGCTGTGATCTTTACTGACAAGAAAGAATCTTGCTTTCTTGACACGAATCTGCACTCAAGACGTGCTACTCAGAAATCCCACTTAAGTCCTTTTTATTAAATGTGTGTGCATGCGTGCAACATATGTGTACACGTATACCTTTTCCCCAAAACTGGAATGCTAGATGAGGGCCATTTCTGCTGTACCCACCACCTCGCACGCTCAGTTCTTTCCCTCTGAAGCCACCCCCAATACTCAAGGCTTCTTTCCATCTACTACTGAGTTGGGGTCTGGGGAGGGTGACCTCCAGCAGCCACAGCTGTGCACCCCTCTGTGTGAACTTGGCTTAGACAAGCAAGTGGGAAAGTAAGTGGATGTGGTGACGTAAGGCCTCCCTACTTCCCCCGTTCTAGGGGACATCTTGCTAGTGAAGGCACAGCTGACCCCAGAAGTACTGTCCCCGACTCAGAGGACAGGATGTGGAGGGTTTGACCTAGACCCTGAGACACATGGAACCAGCTACCTGGGGAGCAAAGCAAGTGCCAGGGGTTCTGGGGCTGCAGGCCAGGGCCAGACTCTAGGTCTGCCACCCCTTGCTCCCCCAGTGCCTGGCACAGTGCGTAGCCCACAGGAGATTCACAATAGACACTGGTGGAATGAATGAGCTTGGACAAGATCAGTAAACAGAACGTTAATTTCCTCTCCTCTAAACAGGAAATTAGAGGAGCATCTGCTCTTCTTACCAATGTGTTGTGGGGAGCAAAGGAGGTCAGCTCAAGTGAAACTGATCTGAATCCCAGCTCTGCCCCTTTCTAGTTGCACTACCTCAGGCAGCTGCAACCTCTTGGAGCCTCAGTTTCCTCATCTGTACAATGGGACCAGTTGCAAAACCTTCATGGGGGTGGAAGCTCAGTGTTTGGCATATTAGGCATTCGCTACTATTTTCATCATGCTTATGAAAGTACTTTGAAAATTGCAAATGCTTTTCAAATATGAATTGCTATTTTCTTTTTTTTTTGTCCAGGGAATCCATTTCAGAGAACCAAATGTACTTTAGGGAAAGAGTTCATATGATAAACAAAACTAACAATAATCCTCATTGCCCTTATTGAGCGTCTATTAAATGCCAGGCATTAGGCTGGCTTCTTAAAACACATCACATCGTGAAAGCTATGGGTCCCCTATTGCTCCTATTTTGTAGGTGAGGAAAATGAGGCACAGAGAGGTTGAGCTACTTCCCTAAAGTTACAGAGCTAGGAAGCAGGGCAGCCAGGATTTTGAAGACCAGGATCCCAGGCCTTCTCTCTTGTGAACCCAAGGCCCTGTGAGATTTACCGGTGCATCCTGGGAAAAGCTCTCAATGGACAACAGTTGTGGGTGAGTGGGGCTTTCTAGAACCAGGCCCCTTCTTTATCCTCCACTCGGATGGCTCAGGATTCTGCTCTGTCTGGCTCTGCCCCGAAGCACTGTTCCTCATTCACTCTTACCTTATGTAAGAGTTCCCACCCGCCACCCCAAGGATTATATAAGGCAGCCCAGTAAACACCCTGCAGGCCTTAGGACTCCTGGGGAGAACTAAGATGGTCTACAAATGTGACCTCTCACCCTCACCCCTTCTCAGGACCCCACTCTTGCTGGCTGTTTTCCTCCTGAGGCACGAGCCTGCCTGTGCCTGTGCGTGTAACTGCATGTGTGAGCATACACTCATGCCATGTGCCCACGTGTGCAGACTGGTACACCACAGGGGACCCAAACACACGTTAGTACACATGCATCTTCACTTTTTTTTTTTTAACAGTGGGAAAATCCTGCAAAGTGTCCCCACTAAGGCTTTCCTTTTCAGCAAATTCAGAACAGTTAACCTTGCTTTGTCAAGGAACAAAGAAAGGAAGGAAGGAAGGAGGGAAGAAAGAAAGAAAGAAAAGAAAGAAAGAAAGAAAAAGAAAGAAAGAAAGAAAGAAAGAGAAAGAAGGAAGGAAGGAGAGAGAGAGAGAAAGAAAGAGAAAGAAAGAGGAAAGGTAAAGAAAGAAAGAAGAAAAAAGAGAAGAAAGAAGGAGGAAGAGGGAGGGAGGGAGGAAGGGGAAAAGAAAAGAAAGAAAAAAAAATGATAAAAGTTTTTTTTTTTTTTTTTTTTTGAGATGGAGTCTCGCTCTGTCACCCAGGCTGGAGTGCAGTGGCATGATCTCGGCTCACTGCAAGCTCCGCCTCCCGGGTTCACACCATTCTCCTGCCTCCGCCTCCTGAGTAGCTGGGATTACAGGCGCCCGCCACCACGCACGGCTAAGTTTTTGTATTTTTAGTAGAGACAGGGTTTCACCGTGTTAGCCAGGATAGTCTCGATCTCCTGACCTCGTGATCCACCTGCCTTGGCCTCCCAAAGTGTTGGGATTACAGGCGTGAGCCACTACGCCTAGCGATAAAAGTTTTTAAAAAAGAAATTTGGCCAGGCGCAGTGGCTCACACCTGTAATATCAGCACTTTGGGAGACAGAGACAGGTGGATCACCTGAGGTCAGGAGTTTGACACCAGCCTGGCCAACATGGTGAAACCCAGTCTCTACTAAAAATAATTAAAAATAAATTAGCCAGGCATGGTGGTGCAAGCCCGTAATCCCAGCTGCTCAGAAGGCTGAGGCAGGAGAATCACTTGAATCTGGGAGGCAGGGGTTTCAGTGAGCCGAGATTGTGCCACTGCACTCCAGCCTGGGCAACAGAGCAAGACTCTGTCTCAAAAAAAAAAAAAAAAAAAAAAAATTAACTCTTGACTCACTGTCTTCTCACCCCAGTCACATTTAGTAGCAGACCCATTTTATTAGAGGAGAATTCTCGTAATGTTTGCTCTAACTTGGCCCAGTGGAAAAGTGTCTAAGCCTGTGTTCTTTCTGAAACCATTTTCTGGTCATTCAGGGTTTTACGTGAATGCCTGTAGCTGTCTGAGCTGCATTCCTCAAGCCACTGGGGGCAGCCCAGGCTCCAGATAACTGTACCACCTTACACGACGAAGCCACTTATCTAGGTTGCCTGAGTCAGTGAAGGCTGCTGTCCCCAGATCAGGCTGGACTTCCTGCAAGTCGCACCAAACCATCAACAGAACATTCTCCGCATTCAGGGTTTTGCCCCCAGAGACACTTTACAAGGAATCTCAGCTCCTGGCCTTACTGGCCTAGCCTGGCCTGAATTCTCCCAGGTCTGAGATTTGGTCCCAGGGTCCGGGGACGGGGCACATCCTGATCATGATGATTCTGACTGCACAGGAGCACTTGGGAGCCAGGACGACTCTGGATCCTTCATAGCCAGGGACCATCTGTGCCTTGGAGATACTCCCCCACCCCACCTGTGCTAAGCCTCTCCCTAATTAAACTAGTGCCAAAGACACGAGATGGCATTCCCTTCGCTTCTCTTAGCTAAAACCAGCTAAGACGTCAGTCACCTTCGTCCTTGTTATTCTTCACTCCCACCCACAGCGGAAGAGAGAAGAAAGGGAGAAATCCAGAGTCTCTCCCCGAGTCTTCCAAGAACCGCTTGAGTGGGGTTGGCACTAGGACAAAGGGTGGTAGGGGATACATAGGCCAGAAAGCCCAGCCTTCTCTCCTGCGGTGTCCCCAGGTCCCCCTGTCCCCCACTTCCAGAGAGCAGAGCTGTCCTCTCCCTGTCCGCCAGGGAGTAGTCAATTCTTGCTGCTCCACACTGCTGCAAGGGAAGTTAGCACCTGCAGGAGGCGTGGGTTTCTGGGCAGCTGGGGCATCCTGTAATGGGAGGCTCCAAGTCCCCTGCAGGCAACTGCGCTTGGAGGCCATTTTCTCCATTTTATAATAAACATTCTGGGACTTCCTCACCACAAAGCTGCCAACCCCCACCCCTACAGGATGCAACAAGGGGGTTTCTTCCGTCTACTCACCTGCCCGCTATAAGGGTAGGGACAAAGCAAGCACTTAGAAGGGGCTTTTGGCCTTATAATTAAACTTTTAATTAGATCTAGTTTTTCCCCTCTGCCAAATTGAGTTTTCCTTGTTCACGTTTTCTCCGTTTTGGACTCAGCTGACTGATTTTGTTTCATCTCATAGAAGACTCATATATCCAGTGATTTAATTAATCTCACCAGCTGTCTGGCTGTCCCACAGGACCTGCCTTCTCCGCTGTTGGCCTTAGAAAACGATTCCCTTTCCCTTTCCTCGCTCTGGCCTCGGCGTGAAGCCCCAGGATCCCCTGACCTGCCCTGTGGGCTCCCCAGTCAGGCGTCCACGCAGGGACTAGATATCTCCCAAGGGGCTCAAAGGGTCCGCCAGGAGGGTACATGCCCTCGGCCCCGCAACACACACACACCCCACAGGCGCGGGGGGGGGAAGCTGCCTGAAGCCCTACGGCTGCAGTTTTATTACAAGATTTCTTTCCAAACGCAAAATCAGGCCAACAAGCTTAGCGACTCTGACGCTTCACATCTTCACCCACTCTCCCCGCACCCTGCTCCGAAACCACCCGCACCAACGTACACACAAAACTCCCACGCGAGCGACCGCAGTCCCAAATTGCATCCCCACACCCACTTCCACCCTGTCCCGAACGTCTTAAAAAACAAACAACAACAACAACAAAAACTGGTAAGAACCCTCATCCCCCACTCTCCCACCCCGCAACGCTGCAGCGCACACAGGACGGAGCCAGGCGTCCAAGTCCCTTTCCGCGCCCCCGCCGAGAGTCTCGCCGCGTCCCCGCCCTGGCGCCCCAGGCACGTAGCTGCCAGCCCGGAGGCAGCGGCAGAGCGCAGAGAGAGCCGGGCGAGGGTCCGGGTCTCCGGGGTCCTTCTTGCAGCAGCGCTGGCGAGGGCGGGCCCAGATGGCGCTCAGTACAGCCCCAGGATGGCGGCACCCACGTCCTTGGAGGGCCGGCGCTCCTGCACCAGAAAGTTGATCATGCTCTCGGACTTGATGAGCAGGTTGCAGCCCAGGAAGAAGACGCCGAAGACCACGGTAAGCGACAGCACGCAGAGCACGGCGATCTGCGCCACCCGTGACACCCACAGGCTGCGCTCGTCTGGCGCCAGCCCCGCGGGGACTCCATCGCTGGCGGCCAGCGGTGCGCCCCCGGGACAGCAGCCCAGCCACGTGCCCAGCCCGTGGGTGCGGTTCCCCAGGGCTGCCCCGGCGCCGCCTCCCACGCCGCCCACCTCCTCCAAGCCGCTGTGGTTCAGGAAGGTCGCATTCATCGCGGCGCGGCGCCGGGGGTCTCGGCGCGCAGTCCCGGGTGCACTGGGCTGCTCGCCCGCGTCCGCGCTCTCAGGGACACTCGGGGCCCCTCCGATCCGCTCGTGCAGTGCGGGGAGGGGACGAAAGCGGGAGGCTCCCTGCGCGCTCTCGGGCCGCCTACTCCTGCGCACCGGGCGGGAAGCGGCCGCCCGGAGGAGCGAGCAACAGGCGGCGCAGGAGCTGGAGCCGGAGAACCTAGTGTGCGTCGCGGTCGCCCGCTGGGTTCCTCGCACGCCCGGCCGCCCCTCCCCTAGCAACGGCCCGGCCCGGCCCCGCCCCGCCGGTCCCTGCAACATCTCCGAGGGGCGGGAATCCTGCCGCGGGCGCAGCCTCCCCGGAGTCCCGGTGCCGGAGGGGGTCGGGAGATCCGGCAGCCTCTGTCCTCTGGCCGGCGAAACTCCACCCCCTCCTGGCACCCGCTGTCCGTTCTTGTCTAGAAAATCTCTCCAAGGTGCCCGTTCCAGGATTTGATACCCTTAGCAGTGAAGTTATTCCGGAAGTCTGCCCTGACTCTCTTCGCTTATTATTTAAACCCTTGTAAGCCTTGCTAGCCATCAGAGGAGTCGCCGGGACTCCTGGCGCTGCCCACCCCACTGGCCCCGGGTCTCCTGGGCGGTCCTGCCTCCCAGCTTTCCCAGGGTGAAAGCTGTCGCGGCGAGGCGGGCTCTCTGTCTCCTTCCCTACACCCTCCCAACTTGGTCCCATTTACCTTTTTTTTTTTAATTAAAAAATAAATTACTGGGTTTTTTTTCCTTTCCGTTTTACACAAACGTAGTCATTGTAGACTAGTTAGAAAACATGAATTACCAAAATTACTCTAAAACCTTATAATCCTGCTTCCTAGAGAGTGTCGATGTTATCATCTGGGTATAAACTCCTCCCAGACTTTTTCTATTTGTGCCTCTCTCTAGATAACAGATATGGGGATGCACTGTTCCTGCTTACTGCCTCCTAACCTTTCCTCACTTAACAGTGTAACTTTCCATAGCGATGGTCGTCTACAACTATGGCTCTTAATTGCTTTGGAGGGTTTATTAAAACCCAGATTGCTTCCACCTCCTGCCCCCCACTCCCCACGCCCCGACCACCAACCCCAGGAGTTTCTGAATCAGATGTGGAAGGGGCCCCAGAATGTGCATTTCTAACAGTTCCCACGTGATGCACAAACTACTGATCTACAACATCATTTTTAGTGAAGGAATGGCATTTTAAGGTATGGATTACACAATTTATTTAACCAAGCTTCCTGTTGGATGTCTGAGTTTTTCTTTCCTTCTTCCTCTTTCTCCCTTTCCTTCTCTCCTTCCTCCCTTCCTTCCTTCCTTTCTTCTTTCTTTTCTTTTCATTTCTTTTCTTTTTCTTTCATCAGAAACAATATTACCGTAAGGAGCCTTGTAACAAAGTATTTGTGCCAGAACTGATTTTTATTTAGATGACATTTTGAAAAATGGTACCTGTAGAATCAAACAGTACTTCCTACTAAATTGCTCTCCAGAAATATACTAGTGTACAATCATGCTCTGTGGCGAAAGGGGGCTCCCCACCCCCGACATCGTTATCATTATTTTAAGTCTTTGCCTGAGTAGGGAAGGGGCAGGGGTGGTTTCCCACCCGTATGTTAATTTGTATGCTTTGATCGTTGCAGGAGAGTAAGGACAACACTTTGTTATTGCAATAATGCAGGCAAAAGATGCTGCCTGGAGACTTGAATTCCGGTAGTGACAGTGAAGTGGGAGACAAGGGGGTGGAAAGGGCTTGGCAAACTGGAGTGAAGGGATTCAGGATGCCCCCACACACAGGCATCACAGAGCCTCTGCTCCCTGTTATGGTTTGAATATGTATCCCCAAGTTTATCTGTTGGAAACTTGATCCCCAATGTGGAGGTGTTGGGAGGTGGGGCGGGCGTGATGCTGCCATTGTTTGGGTCGGGGGCACCACCCTCATGAATAGATTAGTGCCATTGTCTCAGGAGTGGGTTCTTTACAAAAGGATGAGTTCCAGCCCTCGTTCTCTTTCTGTCTCTTCTCTTTCTGGCATGTGATGTCTTCTGCTATGTTATAATGCAGAAAGAAGGCCCTCACCACATGCTGGTCACTTGATCTTGGACTTCCCAGCCCCTAGACTGTGAGAAATTAATTTCTATCTATAAATTGCCCTCTTTATAACAAGCATCCTGTTATAGCAGCACAAAGCAGACTAAGACACCCATACCCATCCTGATACTCATTATTTGTGTGTATATCCTGGTAAGTCATTAAAATTATTATTTTATTATTTTATTTTTATTTTGAGACAGGATCTCGCTCTGTTGCCCAGGCTGGAGTGCAGTGGCACGATCACAACTCACTTTAGCCCCGATCACCTGGCTCAAGTGATCCCCTTACCTCAACTTTCTGAGTAGCTGAGCCCACAGGCATGCATGTGCCACCATAATTTTTTATTTTATTTTTTGTTGAGACAGGGCCTCACTATGTTGCCCAGGATGGCCTCGGACTCCCGGGCTCAGATGATCTACCACCTCAGTCTCCCAAAGTGTTGGGATTACAGGTGTAAGCCACTGTGCCTGGCAAAATTATCACTTTAAAGATGAAGAAACTGAGGCACACACAGACACCCCAGACTGGGAAACTACCTGGCTCATGCTCCTCAGTCCTGGGAAAGCTGGCCTGGCGCAAAGGCATGCAGTTTTCTGAGCAACACTCTCCCTGCCCTGATCACCCCTCAAAGCCAGGACAGAACAGGGAGTCAGCAGGTGTCTGGCCTGAACATTCTGTCCTCTGCTTTGGCCCAGCTGGATTTCCGTAGAGAAATGTTCAGTTATATCCTTGGTCTGAAACCAATCCCTGGCTTTTGCTATACCCTGGACTTGGAGTCCGTACCTTGATTGCATCCAGATGAAGTCAGACTGCCTGATGTAAAGGAAAGGGGTGGGCTGAGTGAGGATGCAGAATGGGAGCCTGCCCACTCCAGCGAGTTGTGAAGAGGCTGGCATGATGGCTGACCTCTCCTTTATTAAGCACCTATTACATGTCCAGGGCATTAAATACATTACCTCCCTGAATTCTCACACCAGCCTTTGGGTTCTGCCGGACTGTCCCCTTGACATGAGGAAACAGCGACACTGAGTGTTTAACTGACTTACTCAAGATCACGCAGCTAGTTAAGTATCAGAGCCAGAATTTCAGCCCAGATCTGTCCTGTTCCAAAGCCACGCTCTTCATTATCCCCGTGCCCCTCTCTTCCATCATCCCTGGGGGAGGTACTGGGAAGGGACAAAGACGTCTTTGACCTGGGAGCAGGAAGGGAGAGAGAGACCTTGGGCTTGTGGACATAAACAAAGACCACCCAAATGACAGCAAGCAAAGGCTATTTATTCAGAGCCTGCTACAGTAAGGGAGCCAGCCACTGTCACTTGCTTTTCGTGGAGACTCAAAGGCAGGCAGAGGGGGAAGCCTTTATAGTGGAAAAGGGGAAGGCTTCAGGTACGTCCTGTTGGTGGTGCAGGAAAGTTACAGTTGGGCTCATTAGAAGAGGGGCACCCTAAGTAATTGGTTAGGGGAGCATATTTGGCTTTCTCCAGTTTGTCCTGAATTGGAAGTGGGGACAAAATTAGGGAAGCTGTCAGTTACCATCAAGTCCTGGCCATTTGGGGCTGATTGCTGCGGGGTTGTTCTTTGGCTTCCCGGGCTGTTGCTGCAGGTTTTGGGGCAGAGTTCTATTTTCATGTGTGGTCTGGCCATTGTCCATTTGCATATTTGGTCTCCCAGACCCATCCACGTCAGGAGCAGGACCCCACCTGGCCTGGACCCAGCTAACCACTCCTCCTTCTGTGGTTTCTGTCTGCCCTTTCTTCTTCTTCTTCTTTTTTGTTTTTGTTTTTGTTTTTTGTTTTTTGAGATGGAGTCTCACTCTGTCGCCCAGGCTGGAGTGCAGTGGCATGATCTCTGCTCACTTCAGCCTCCAACTCTCAGGTTCAAGTGATTCTCCTGCCTCAGCTTCCCGAGTAGCTGGGATTACAGGCATCCACCACCACGCCTGGCTAATTTTTGTATTTTTAGTAGACACGGGGTTTCACCATGTTGGCCAGCTGGTCTCGAACTCCTGACCTCAGGTGATCCTCCCACCCCGGCCTCCCAAAGTGTTGGGATTACAGGCGTGAGCCACTGCGCCCGGCCCTGTCTGCCCTTTCTTGAGCCTCTGGTCCCAGCAAGTTTGGTTGTAGTTTGATGTGTATTAACTCTTAATTCTTACAATAACCTTGAAAGGTAAGTGTATTTGTTATTTATTGCTGCATCACAAATATCTCAAATTGAGCAAACATTTATGATCTCACATGGTTTCTGAGGGTCAGGAACCTAGAAGCAGCCTAGGTGGGCGGCTCTGGCTCATGGTCTCTCATGAGGTTGGCGTCAGGGCGTTGGCCAGGACCGCGGTCATGTAAAAGCCTGAGTAGGGAGGGGCCATTGGCTTCCAAGGTGACCCCTTACATGGCTGTTGGGAGGCCTCTGTTCGTCATTGGCTATCGCCAGGGGGATCCTCTGTTCCTCGCCATCGGACCTCTCCATGGGGCTGCTCGGGTGTCCTCATGACATGGCGGCTGGCTTGCCTCAGAGTCACTCTTGAAGAATGTGCTAGAAGGTGAGGACCTGGATGGAAGGGAGAGGGACAGAAGAGTGAGGTTACAGAGTGAAACATGTCGGCTCTCACTGTTATTTAATCTTCACAGCAAGACTTGTAGAAAGAAACAAGTCGACAGATGAGAAAACAGAGGCCTGGAAAGGAGAAGGATCTTGTCCCAGGTCATGGAGCTGGTAATAGCACAGCCAGGATTTAAATCCTTAGTTACCTTACAACTAAGCTCAAACTCTTTCCAGCACTTCCATATGTGTATGTGTTGGGGGTGGGGGTGGGGGTGGGGCTGCTTCATTGTTGGGGAGAGACTCCCCCGAGCCTGGGTTTAGAGGGGCTTAGGAGCCTAAGGGCGAGTCTGTCAACTGACTGCCTCCCCCTGCTCTAGAGAAAAGGAAGCCAGTGCCTCTGGGCCCAGCCACCACCCACACGGGACTATTTTTACCCTCCACCTCAGGGACAAGTCTGCATTTCCCAGCTCTGGAAGGGCCATCTGGGCAGTCCGGCTGCCCCAGGAAGAGCTGCCACCCAGAGCTTTATGCTCTGCTGTCTCTGCAGCTGTTTCTAGATGAACCTTTAGCCCTCTGGCATGCCTGAGCCATCCAGAGTCAGTAAGAAGTCCCCCTCCTCCAGATCTCAAGGTTAATAAAAGCTCCTAATTAGTATCACTTGCTGGATGGACCCACCAGAAAGAAAATGCTTAAATCTGCAGAGATTTTAAATTGTTCACATTTGTCAACAAGTGTTCTTCGTATGAGCCATTTTAATGAAGAGGTAAGAATGATTTGATTTGCATATTCAACTGTAAACCACCCAGATGCCTTCAGAAAAATGTAAATAGATGACCACTGTACGACAGTGTACTTCAGGGAGGCCCAAGAGCCTTTGGACATCATTTATTTTCTGAATTGGTTTTAAACAAACCCCCAGGACCCTGTTTACACTCTTCATTTGTTTGGCACACTCTTCCTGGAACGGGCAAAGGTTGCCTTCTGCCCGTTTGCCCAGTTCCTGTCCAAATGATCTCACGTTTCAAATTGGCAGAGGGAAAGTTAATTATGTTTTACTGCATCTGGCACAGAATTAAAATAAACATGGATTGTCCTGTTCAGCCCTTGACCCCTAAGAGACTTTGAGGTTGGCCCCTGCTCAGTTTACCTACAGAGGTTGAAGGCAGAGGGGAGTACCCAGGCAGTTCAGGCCAACCATGCCTGTAATCCCAGCACTTTGGGAGGCTGAGGCGGGTGGATCAAAAGGTCAGGAGTTTGAGACCAGCCTGACCAACATTGTGAAATCCTGTCTCTACTAAAAATACAAAAATTAGCTGCGCGTGGTGGTGCACGCCTTGTAATCCCAGCTACTCAGGAGGCTGAGGCAAGAGAATTGCTTGAACCTGGGAGGCGGAGGTTGCAGTGAGCTGAGATCGCACCACTGCACTCCAGCCTGGGAGACAACGCAAGGCTCCATCGAAAAAAAAAAAAAAAGAAAAAAGAAAATTTAAAGAAATGCCTTGCAGGTTGGGTGTCTACGCAGTAGCAGAAAGGGAACAGTGCCTGGGTAAGTTCTATACAGTGGAGAGTGAGACAGGTATCCCAGGTGACATGGAGCTCACATCCCAACAGAATACCTGGATTTTGGACATCTATGATCTACTTCTGCCTCTGCTCCTAATTGGCTGTGTGACATTGGACAAGACAACCATCCTTTCTGGGCTTCCATTGGCTCATCCATTAACTATGGGAGCCTAATCAGAACACCTTCAAAAAAGCTTTATTTACAAAAACAGGTAGGCCAGATGGGCCCTCGTCTGTCTTCTTCCCCTCTATGCTTCTTGTGAGCTTGAAGACAGTGAGGAGCTGAAGGTCTGTCCCTTGTCTACCCCAAAAGTACTGCCTGGGCCTCTGGTATCCCATCTGTAAAATGAGAAAGTTGGTCAATACCAATGTTCTCCAAAGTGTGCTCTTTGGATAAGTAGTTCTGTGAGGTCTGCAACAGAAGAGACATTGACCTAAACAGGTTTCATTGCTGTAGGACTTCTCAGGACCTTTAGTATGTGGATGTACATTGTGAACTTCCCCAGGGGTGGGGTGAGGGGGGATGTGGGATTCAGCATTTGTCAATGGAATCCTTTTTTGCCAACCCCGACTAATATTTTGTGACACTATGTACCATTTAGCACAGTTTGGGAAATGCCCTGAAGCTTCCCCCAGCCTCAGTTTCCTTCCCTATAGACCAGGGATGATGATGGTAACTGCCTCCTAGAATTGTTGGGAAGGTTAAACAAGGTACTGCCTGGAAACGGGCCTGGCGCAGTGCCTGGCACAGAGTAAGTGCTCAATAAATGCTAGCAGCTATTATTTATAATAAGGCCCTTCCTTTACAGCTCTGACATTCTGCACTTCCAACTGTAGGGTGTAATTAAGCTCTAAAGCATCTGGCTGCCCGAGTAGAAAGAAGAAGCCTGGAGGAAGGAAAAAGGAAGAGAAAGCTCCTTCTGGGTTGCCCATTTGTTCACAAGCCTCACTGCCAGCCGTCACAACAAGGGAATGCAGCAAGATGCCAACTCCTAATGACGGAGCTTGGGTGGGTTGGTGGTTCCCTGTTTAGCTTAGACACTGTGGGGACTATCTGAGACTGCAAAAAGTGAGAGGTAAAACCAGTGCTGCTTATGGTCAATCAGTGAGACCTAACTGCATCCTGTGTGGGTCTTCCTTTTCCTTCTGTCCTGGACACAGTGATCCTGGCCACTTTCACGTATGTGTGACCTGCTGGGGGGAACAGTGACAAGGAGAGCTGAGTCAGAGAAGGTAAGTGGGATAGATCAGACTGGAAGGGCAGGAAGGGCAGTCCCACAGAGGAATAGCAGCTCCAGTGACTCAGAGGCTAGAGGAGTGTATAACTGTAGTTGCAGGCCAGGCGTGGTGGCTCACACCTGTAATCGCAGCACTTTGGGAGGCCAAGGTGGGCAGATCATTTGAGGTCAGGAGTTCAAGACCAGCCTGGCCAACACGGTGGACTGTCTCTACTAAAAATACAAAAATGAGCTGAGCATGGTGGTGCACACCTGTAATCCCAGCCACTCGGGAGGCTGAGGAAGGAAAATTGCTTGAATTCGGGAGACAGAGATTGCCTTCAGCCAATATGGTGCCACTGCACTCCAGCCTGGGCAACAGAGTGAGACTCCGTCTCAAAAATAACAATAATAATAATAATAACTGTAGTTGCAGGGGAACAGGCATGGGGAGGCAGTGAGGAAGAGCATCAGAAGAGATGGCTAAAGAGGCACGTGGGTGCCAGGACGCTCAGGACTTCATCCAAAACACAGAGGAGACACACGATCAGCCTGGCATTTACATCTCCCCAGATTAAAAATAAAGCAACTCTTTTTTGCACAAAACAATTGACAATAGATTTTACAATAAGAAATAAAATTGTATTTTTTGAAAAAGAAAGGAAGACGGTGAACACTCTTGCAACCGTAGGGAGGACAGAGTGGACTGGCTCTAGGGGGCCGGTTTGGGGGCTACTGCAATAGACAAGGCAAAAGGCACTGACGAGCGACCCCACTCTAAGTATACACCCAAAGAACTGAAAACTGGCACTCCAGCAAATACACACACATGCATGTTCACAGCAGCACTATTCACAACAGCCAAAGGGTGGAAACAGCCCAGATATTTATCACTGGATGAAGGGATAGGCAAGATGTGGTTTATCCATACAATGGAAAATTATTCATAGAAAGGAGTGAGGTACATATGCATGCTATAAATCTTATAGCATATACTTACACATGCTTTAATAATGTGGATGAACTTCAGAAACGTTATGTTAAGGCCAGGTGCGGTGGTTCATGCCTGTAATCCCAGCACTTTGGGAGGCCGAGGCAGGCAGATCGCCTGAGGTCATGAGTGTGGGACCAGCCTGGCCAACACAGTGAAACTGTGTCTCTACTAAAAATACAAACATTAGCCAGGCATGGTGGCACACGCCTATAGTCCCAGCTACTCGGGAGGCTGAGGTAAGACAATTGCTTGAACTTGGGAGGTGGAGGTTGCAGTGAGCTGAGATCACATCACTGCACTCCAGCCTGGGCAACTAGAGCAAGACTGTCTCAAAAAACAAACAAACAAACAAGCAAACACATTATGTTAAGTGCAAGAAGCCAGACTCAAAAAATAACATATGATTTCATTTGTATGAAATACCCAGAAAAGGTAAATCCGAAGAGAGAGAACTGAGATTGGTGGTTGCTGGGGCTGGGGAGAGAGGTGAGTGGGGTACAACTGCTGGATGGGTACAAGGTTTCCTTTTGGAGTGCTGAAATGTTTTGGAAGTGGTGATGGTCCGACATTGTGAATGCACAAATTGCCAAAATTGCCAATACATTGTTCACTTTCAAAGTTAATTTTATGTTACGTGTATTTCACCTCAATTTTTTAAAAAGGCAATGATGAACATGAACAAAGGCAGGCAAAGAGTAGAAAGGGGGAGGGGATTCTGGAGCCTGTGGACCTGAGGAATGGTTCCAGATTTCTGGCCTTCACTGGGAGTGAACAAGTGAGCGGAGTGGTCGGGCCAGGGTGGGGTTGAGGGGCTCAGGGTTGAACATGATGAGTCTGAGGTGACCATGGGATGTGCATGTGACAGTGTCAGGCAGACAGTTGGAAGCACGGTTGGAGAACTTAGAAGAGGGACCCTGGGGCTGGAGATAAAGGTTTAGAAGTCATCAGCTTGTTCACCCATTCACTGAACATGCACTGAGCATCCGCTGTGTGCCAGGTCCAGCTAAGTGCTGGGAAATCGCGGCGAAAGCCAGTCTCTGTCTTCAAGGAGCTCAGTCTGGTGAGGAAGACAAGTAGAGAAACTAGAGGATAAGCTGTGAGAAGGTGCGAATAGAGGGAGACATAGCATGTGGTGGGCGCCCAGAGGGGACACTGTGGCTGCAGGTCAACAGAACACCGGAAATGAGTGCTTCACTCTGTCCCTGAGCAGTTTCACAATGCCAGCCGCTCCTCGAGCATGGGCAATCATTTCCAGACTCTGCTAGTGTAGCCAAGGACTCTATGCGGATTCTGCGAGGTGGAGGACTTTTGAGCAGGCATGCTAGTCAGATGCCTTCCCGGTGAAGGACAGGACATGTTGTAGGGACTCCTGTCACCTGCTTCAGGGTCTGTGAAGAAGGCAGGAAATAGAAACATATTCAGGTCAGGACAAGTGCTGGGGACTACCCCCTTCGAACAGATCCCACGGGTGGTGGGGAGGGGGAGACACAAACACAAGGCAGGTTGGCTCTGGCTGAGTTGTGCTCAGAATTGTGAAGACACCTGGCCCCTGGGGAAGCAGGTGTTTATTGTTTTGTCTGCTCTAAACATCACCTGCTTTCTTTTGAGGAATCGTTCTTCCCCATCCCAACCAGTTAAGGTAGAACCTGCCAATTCCCCTGCCCCCCAGATATAAGGGAATGCATGATTGAGGCTGGGCCAGTCTTAGTACTCTTCTGCCTGACCTCGATGATTAGCTCAGGGACAGGGATGTGACCCACGACAGGCTGGTTGGTGGCCACCAAGGCCCCTGACCCCAGGTATCACACTCTTGTATCGTCACCCCCACAGTGATGCTGGGCTTGGCTATGTGATTGTCTTTGGCCAGTGGGACAATTGAAGGCGTAATGTAAGCAGAGGCTTGATGAGTGCTTGCACGATGGGGCTGGTCCTCCTAAAACACTCACTTCTGGGACCCAGCTGCCGTGCCAAGAAGCCCAGGCTGGCTATTTAGAGACAGCATGTGAACAGGGCAAGTTCCTAGCTTTTAGCCATCCTCGCCACGGTGCCTGACATTTAGGGAAACTATTTTGGGCACTCCCATCCCATGAATGACAGAGACCAGCAGAGCTCTGGAGCTGAGCCCAAAATCCCACAGAATCATGAGAAATAATTAAATGGTTATTGTTAAGCCATTCCGTTTTGGGGTTGTTTTTACACCATAAGGAACAATTAAAAGATAAGCCAAAATGGGCCAATCTGAAAACTTCCCTGAGAATTTCTACATGGAGCTGCTGGAAAAGAGCTCTATTGTGTCCAGTGACAAGGCTATAGGGATGCAGGCCTATTATATTCCTCTCCACAGTGGAAAGATAGAGAAAACCTGCCTGCGACAGAACTGGTGAAGTGCCAGACATAGAAGAGTCAAAACAATAGTGAAAGAAAGCCCCAGCATTTAGAACCCTGAACCCTCCTGTAGTTTGGTGTCATAAGGTATTAAATTAAATCCCCCTTTATGGCTTCAGCTACCTCAAGATAACTTTTTATCAGTTACACAAAAGGTCCTATGTAATTCACCTGATAACATGTCATAAAGACCTTTGCCACTGTCCTTAAGCCAAGAATAAAGTGATCATACTATTGATGTTGTTGAAAGCTTTGTTGAGCATGTACAATGTGAGAATCTTGAAGGATCTTCCCCCAGTCGTTGTAAGGGGTAAGACAAGGGAAGGACATCGTTCACAGCACACCAGGAACCAGTGTCCAGGGTGTTCACCTGTCAAGGCCAGCTGGATACAGGCAGGTGTTCACACTCATTTCAGTATTAGAAACACGTTTATTTCTCTCTTTCTGTAGGACAAGTCTACAACAAACACAAAATGCTTTTTTTTTTTTTTTTTTTAAGATAGAGTCTTGTTATGTTGCACAGGCTGGAGTGCAGTGGCACAATCTCGGCTCACTGCAACCTCCACCTCCTAGATTCAAGCAATTCTTGTGCCTCAGCCTCCCAAGAAGCTGAGATTACAGGCATGCGCCACCACACCCAACTAATTTTCATATATTTAGTACAGACAGGGTTTCACCATGTTGGCCAGGCTGATCTTGAACTCATGGCCTCAAGCAATCCTCCCGCTTTGGCCTCCCAAAGTACTGGGATTACAGGTGTGAGCCACTGCACCTGGCCACAAACTGCTTTTAAAAGGTTCAGGCCCTTTGCTCCAGCAATTCCACTCCAGGAATTTATCCTATTGCAATGATTTTCAAATTGTGTTCCCGGTGGAACTCTGGGGTTTTACACAGGTGCTTTGCTAGTTCTGCAAAACTTTGATTTGAATGTCACTGGTGCTGAGGCTGATTTAAAACTATAGTTGTCATCTTCTGAGATGTCATCTTGAGATGACATCTCACTAGTCTAGAAGACCCCTAACTGGTCTTCTAAATACTGCATATTTGAATTTAAAAAATATTTTTATATGACTTCTTACCTGTTGCTTATATGAGTCTTATTAAGTTTCATTTGAAGAAGGGTCCTACTTCTAAAAAGAAACCGTATAGGCCAGGCGCGGTGGTGCACACCTGTAATCCCAGCACTTTGGGAGGCTGAGGTGGGTGGATCACCTGAGGTCAGGAGTTCGAGACCAGCCTGGCCAACATGGTGAAACCTCGTCTCTATTAAAAATACAAAAAAGTTAGCCAGGTGTGGTGGCGCATGCCTGTCATCCCAGCTACTCAGGAGGCTGAGGCAGGAGAATCGCTTGAACTGAGGAAGCAGATGTTGCAGTGAGCTGAAATTGCGCCATTGCACTCCGGCTTGGGCAACAAGAGTGAAACTCCATCTCAATAAAATAAAATAAAATAAATAAATAAATAAATAAATAAACAGTATAAAACCACTGTCACAAGAAAAAGATCATTTCATCCTAGAAGGTTTAGCTTCATGAAGATGTACTACACAATGTTTACACAGAGTTGGTTCAGTAAACCATGGCTCACAGGCTAGATCTGACCACCACCTGTTTTTCTAGATAACATCTGATTGAAACACAGCCATGTGCATTCATGTTTGCATTGTCTGTGGCTGATTTTTTGCCATAACGGCAGAATTCAGTAGTTGTAACAGAGAACTTGTGACCTGCAAAGGCCAAAACAAATGCCAGCTAGCTCTTTACAGAAAAACGTTTGCTAATTCCTGGTTTATAATGATATAAAAATTGGAACCAACCAAAATGTCCAAGAAAAGTGGATTGATCAAATTACAACCCATCCCTTCAGCAAATGGAATGCAAGGCCCTTGTTTAAAAATAATGCTGGCTGGGTGTGGTGGCTCATGCCTGTAATCCCAGCACTTTGGGAGGCTGAGGTGAGTGGATCACCGGAAGTCAGGGGTTCGAGACCAGCCTGGCCAACATGGCAAAACTCCATCTCTACTAAAAAAAAAAAAAAAAAAAAAAAAAAAACCTTAGCCGGGTGTGGTGGTACATACCTGTAATCCTAGCTACTCAGGAAGCTGAGGCAGGAGAATCACTTGAACCCGGAAGGTGGAGGTTGCAGTGAGCCGAGACTGCGCCACTGCACTCCAGCCTGGGCAACAGCACAAGACTCCATCTCGGGAAAAAAAAAAAAATGTGTAGTTCAGCAGCGCTTAGGTTTGACTGCATACTGAAACTATCTGGGGAGTTTTAAAAATTCCAAAGCTCAGGCCACCCCAGATGAATTAAATTTGACTCTAGGGGTGGAACCCAGGCATTGCTATTTTTAAAGCTTCTCCAGGGGTTCTAATGCAGGACCACTGTTGTAGAAGGATATTTAATGAGGCCAGGTGCGGTGGCTCACGCCTATTATCCCAGCACTTTGGGAGGGCAAGGTGGGAGGATCACCTGAGGTCAGGAGTTTGAGACCAGCCTGGTCAACATGGTAAAACCTCGTCTATACTAAAATACAAATATTAGCCAGGTGTGGTAGTGGGCACCTGTAATCCCAGCTACTTGGGAGGCTGAGGCAGGAGAATCGCTTGAACCTGGGAGACAGAGGTTGCAGTGAGCCGAAATTGTGCCATTGCACTCCAGCCTAGGCGACAAGAGTGAAATTTCATCTCAGAAAAAAAAAAAAAAAAAGAATACTTAATGACACACAAAGATGGCCACTACATATTATTAAGTGAAGATAAAGAAGATTTTCTAACAATGTGTAGCATGTGACTCCTTTCTGGTAAGTTTCTACACACACATGCAAACACACTCACATGTATGAAAATATATGCCAAAACACTGATAGTGGCCATCTCTGTAGTCTGGGACTAGGAGAGATTTTGATTTTTTTTTCTTTTTGCTTCTCTGTATTTTTTTAGATGTTCTACAATGAATTTATAAAATATACTTATGATAACAGAATGACTTCTTATCTGTTGCTTATATGAGTCTTATTAAGTTTCATTCGAAGAAGGGTCCTACTTCTAAAAGGAAGCAGTATACACACCTGTAATCCCAGCACTTTGGGAGGCCGAGGTGGGTGGATTGCTTGAGTCCAAGAGTTTGAGACCTGCCTGGGCAACATGGTGAAACCTCGTCTCTACTAAAAGTACAAAAAATTAGCCAGGCATGGTGGTGTGCGCCTGTAGTTCCAGTTACTGGGGAGGCTGAGATGGGAAAACTGCTTGATCCTGGGAGGTAGAGGTTGCAGTGAGCAGAGATCAAGCCACTGCCCTCCAGTGTGGGTGACAGAGTGAGACTGTCCTCCTACTCCCCCAAACAATACCCACTGTTGCTGTGGTTGCAGGTACTCGGACAGCCAGGCACTGTGGTTAAGCTGCACGGCCCCTCCCTCCCACAGTGGGAGTCCTATGACCCCATCCTGCCTAAGCCCCAGGACCTAGGGCAGCAGAGGTGTAAACGGCTTCAGTCGAGCACCCTTGGCCTGAACTGTGAGTTCTCTGGGTGACTTCTGCCTTGTGTCATAATTTGAGTCACTACAGGTACATTCTCTTGTTCTTCAGCTACAGGTCCTGATTTTTAGCTAGGCTCATGAATATGTGAAAGGAAACCAACATTTCCAGCCCCCCTTTGCAGCTAGGTATGGCCATGTGACTCAGTTCTGGCCAAAAGAATGTAAATAAAGCAGTCTGTGCAATTCTGGGAATTGCTGTAAAAAAACGGAGAGTATTCTTCTCCTTCCCATACTCCTTCCTGATACCTAGAATACAGCATGGAAAGGCCAAGCTCCAGCCGCCATATTGTACCATGGGGTAGAAGTCATGTTTGTGGTTAGCAGAGCAGTAAGACAGGAGCCTGGGTCCCCTCTCCCTTTGCATCATGGAGCACCCTGTTGGCTCTGGAATGACTCCCTCAGGACAGCTAAACATGAGAGAGAAACTGAGCTTCGAACTTGTTTGAGCCAATGATATTTGAGGGTTTTCATTCTTCTCAACCCAACTGAATCCTACCTGATACAGTAGGATTTGCTCCTTGGGCCTGAGTTCCTGCCTTGGTCACCTGCCCAGTGTAAGGAGGAGGGGTCTGGCCTGCTCCATCCTGCAACTGGAGTTCTGCCCTTGGCCCAGCTCAGTGGCTGGCCCCTGCTACCTGCTGGAACCCCGTCCATGCTGCCTCCCCACCCAGCAGGATCCTGTTCCTCGGCTGGTCCCTTGCCAGGGTGGATGGCAGGCCTCCCACTCTGCTTGCTTTCCTGGATTGGGCTCTGCTGCTGGCCTCTCACTCCCTGCTTCCCACTTACCCCTGTGCCCTTGGCTCCTGCCCTGGGCCTGCCAGGGTGGCTGCTTTCTGGATACCCCAACGCCTCCAGTATCTCCCCCAGGAGCAGCCTGTTCCTGACATACAGAAACAACGGCTCCTTCATTCATTGACTCATTTCAACAGATATTTACCAAGCATCTGTTATCAGCATTGAGAATACCACAGGAAATAAGATCAGGTCAAATGGTGGGCCTACTGCAAGTGCTTACAAGTACGGGCTTTAGAGTGAGAACATCAGGCCCAGCCAGCCAAGACACTGAAACCCATCACAAGGACTTTTCAGGAGTTTCCTTTAAGGATATGCCCATGACCTGGGTTATGTGTGCAAGCCTGGATGAGTCACTACACCTCCCAGTCCTCAGTGGCCCCATCTGCACATGGCGAGGCTGAACTGCATGCTCTTGGTGACTCTGTGCGGGTCTGACCTCCTGTGAAGGGAGGGAAAGGACCCAGGGGCTCCTAGGCCTGGTTTTGCCACACATGGGCTGCTGCCTGATTTAGGGCCTTAAAACAACCACTTTATTATTAATTTCTTTAGAGAGAGGGTCTCACTCTGTTGCGTAGGCTGGCGTGTAATGGTGTGACCATAGGCCACTGCAGCCTCAAACTCCTGGCCTCAAGCAAGCCTCCCGCTCAGGCCTCCCAAAGCCCTGGGATGACAGGCGTAAGCCACCACACCCAGCCCTCACTTCTTAATTATTTATTATGATGTTGTCGGTTGACTGGGGCCAGCCAATTCTTCTGCTGGTAACAGTTCCTTCAGCCCCTCTGACCTCTGGCCTGACATGGAAGTGGGGATAATCCACGTACCCAGAATCCTCCCAGTATTGATGAGATAAGACTCCAGGTAATGGAATAGTTAATGAGGAGGAGTTTCTCTTTAGAAGTAATCCAGCTAATATGAAGACAGGATGATAGAATTAGAATATTACCATTTCTGGGCCAGGCACAGTGGCTTATGCCAGTAATCCTAGCACTTTGGGAGGCCGAGGCCGTCTGATTGCTTGAGCTCAGAAGTTCGAGACCAGCCTGGGCAACATGATGAAACCCTGTCTGTACTAAAAATACAAAACATTAGCCAGGTGTGGTGGCACATGTCTGTAGTCTCAGCTACTCAGGTGGCTGAGGCACGAGAATCGCTTGAACCTAGAAGGCGGAGGTTGCAGTGAGTCAAGATCTTGCCACTTCACTCCAGCCTAAGTGATAGAGTGAGACTCTGTCTCCCCACCCCACCATAAAAAAAAAAAAAGAATATCACCATTTCTAACCCCCAGTGAAGTAACTGGTCTAGACATTGAATGTCAATAGTTATTAATGTCACAAAAAGGAAGTCGCTAGACATTCTGTGCCTTCTGTGGAAGAACATAATACCTACTAAGAACAAGTCTTGCCAAAAACTCGAAATCTTCATCTGATCAGGCCTCTGGATTCAACTATCCACTTATAGGAAATATGGAAGACAGAGAAACACGTATAAATGACATCATGGATTTGCAGTAATCAAAATCCAGACCATGGGTGATATCTGCAGGATGCATGATGGGGCTTATTCAAGAATAAAAGAAGGCTGGGTGTGGTGGCTCATGCCTGTAATCCCAGCACTTTGGAAGGCCTAGGCAGGTGGATCATTTGAGGTTAGAAGTTTGAGACCAGCCTGGCCCAGATGATGAAACCCCATCTCTATGAAAAATACAAAAATTAGCCAGGCATGGTGGCAGGTGCCTGTAATCACAGCTACTCAGGAGGCTGAGGCAGGAGAATTGCTTGAACCTGGGAGGTAGAGGTTGTAGTGAGCTGAGATCGCACCACTGCACTCCAGCCTGGGCAACAAGAGCGAAACTCCATCTGAAAAAAAAAAAAAAAAAAAAAGAATAAAGGGAAAAAGAGAACGATGAAAGAGGAATTATGGATTAAAAGATTTAAGAGACATCAACTAATCATATTGTGTGCATCTTGTTTGGATCTTGATTTAATCAAAATGTTAGAAAATGCTTTCTGACATAAAACAGTTGGAAATTTGAACACTTACTAAATATATAATGATATTAAAGAATAATTGCTTTAAGAAACACAGAGAGAGATAACGTGTGACTAACACTTGATAAAGAAGAACCTAGCAGCAAAATCTTTCATTAGAGAAGGCCACGGGGTATGCTGGGAGTCCTAACTCCAGCTAGTGTACTATGTATCTGGTCTTGGCTGAGTCCCTTTCCCTGCCTAGACCTTGCTTTTCCCATTTATGAAGTGAAGGAGGAGACCCAAGGGGCGCGTTTAACTCTGGCCTTCTTTTTTTTTTTTTTTTTTTGAGACGGAGTCTCTCTGTTGCCCAGGCTGGAGTGCAGCGGCGCGATCTCGGCTCACTGCAAGCTCCGCCTCCCGGGTTCACGCCATTCTCCTGCCTCAGCCTCTTGAGTAGCTGGGACTACAGGCGCCCGCAACCGCGCCCGGCTAATTTTTTTGTATTTTTAGTAGAGATGGGGTTTCACCGTGGTCTCCATCTCCTGACCTTGTGATCTGCCCGCCTCGGCCTCCCAAAGTGCTGGGATTACAGGCGTGAGCCACCGCGCCCGGCCGCAACTCTGGCCTTCTTTTGCTTTGTCTTGTCACGGGCAGCCATGGAGCCTTTAACTCGGGGCCTGTGTCAACACCACCATGCATCCACAAGAGTATACAATGGGCAGAAGAGTGCTTGATAGGCACAAGCCCAGAGCTGCTGGCTTCTGCAGAACCCAGGACAGGAAGGGTCACCTCCCGGAGGCACCTGGCCCGGAGAATCAGCTGCATGATCCCAGGTAGGCCGGGTCAAATCTAAGGGGAAGGAGAAACTGCTGGAGGACTTCCTCCCACAAACCGTGGGCACGTGTTATCTGCTCACCAGGATGCTTCGACCTTGTTCTGATGCCTGGGGACTTCTGGTGAGTTTCCTGTGCCTCCATCCTGGTCTGGTCACCTTCTCAGGACTCCAGTTGAGTTGGGCTGCGTGTGACAGACCCCTGTGAGTGCAAATGAACAATGTCACTGGATTGCTGCATCACTGACCCCTCAATTCCATGTTGCTGGCCTCTGCCCACCTGCCCTTCAGATACTGTCATCATGAAAGTATCATCCTTAGCATGGAAACTCACACACTGTAAATGCTTCATGTAAAGTGGTGAAGGGGTGGAGAGGGAACCTCCCTCCCAGACCATCACAGATGCTTAACATTCTCTTGAAGCCTGACGAGCTTTCTCCAGAAAGCTGAACTACAGTACTCACCATCTGCTGCCAACACCAATGAGTTTAACACATGAACTAAATAATCGAGAAGGACACTTCCATTTAAGTGGGTACTATAGAGCCGTAGTGAGGCCCACACGTTAGTGTCAAATCTGGATGCAAATCCTTGCACTGCCTCCTACCAGCTCTGTGACTTTGGGCGTTCTTAACCTCTCTGCAGCTTATTTAAGAATGCTGTGAAGATGAGATGATTCCCTTCATACAGTGTTTGGCATCGTGCCTCACCCACCAGAAGGGTTCAGTGTGCGTCCACAATTGCTTTTTTTCTTTGAGACAGGGTGTCACTCTCATACCCAGGCTGTGGTGCAATCATAGCTTACTGCAGCCTCGAACTCCCAGGCTCAAGGGATCCTCCTGCCTAAACTTCCCATGTAGCTGGGGCTACAGGCACACGCCATCATGCCTGGCTAATTTTTGTAACTTTTTTGTAGAGACAGGGTCTTGCCATGTTGCCCAGGCTGGTCTTGAACTCCTGGGCTCAAGTGATCTGCCCACCTTGGCCTCCCAAAATGTTGGGATTACAGGCATGAGCCACCACGCCAGACCCATTAGGCGTTTCGTAACCTCTCTGCATTTAGTCTCTTAACCACTCTTATTTAGTAAGAGTGCTGTCAGCCGGGAACCGTGGCTCACGCCTGTAATCCCAGCACTTTGGGAGGCTGAGGCAGGAAGATCACTTGAGGTCAGGAGTTTGAAACCAGCCTGGCCCACATAGTGAAACCCCGTCTCTACTAAAAATACAAAAATTAGCTGGGTGTGGTGGTTTTTACCTGTAATCCCAGCTACTCAGGAGGCTGAGGCAGGAGAGAATTGCTTGAACCTGGGAGGTGGAGGTTACGGTGAGCTGAGATCACACCACAGCACTCTAGCCTGGGCAACAGAGCGAGACTTTGTCTCAAAATAGAATAGAATAGAATAGCATAGCACAGCACAGCACAGCACAGCACAGCACAGCACAGCATAGGAGTGCTGTGAAGATGAGATGACTCCCTGCATAGAGTGTTCAGCATCATGCCTCACACACTGAGGTGGCTCAATGTATGTTCACAATTGTTTGTTTTTTGCTTTTTTTTTTTTTTTTTTTTTGAGACAGAGTCCTGCCCTGTTACCCAGGCTGGAGTGCAGTGGTGGGATCTCGGCTCACTGCAGCCTCCGCCTCCTGGGTTTCAGTGATTCTCCTGCCTCAGCTTCCTGAGTAGCTGGGGTTACAGGTGCACGCCACCACGCTCAGCTAATTTTTGTATTTTTAGTAGAGATGGGGTTTCGCCCTGTTGGTCAGGCTGGTCTTGAACTCCTGAGCTCAAGTGATCTGCCCACCTCGGCCTCCCAAAGTGCTGGATTACAGTCCAGAGCCACCGTGCCTGGCCCACGATTACTTTTTTGGGGGAAGCTTCCATTGCAGCACCCATGGGCGCTCCACCGTCACGTCCCCTACCCCTCAATTGAACCTTCTCTCCTTTCCCTCTCTCCTATAAAAATGACCCTTTGGTACATCATTTTCTCACTGACATCAGCATCTGATGATACAACTTTGACCTGCTTTATAATCGTGGGTTTCAGGCAAGGTGGTAGGCCTTCCAAAGTCACCTTGGGAATCATAACTCTTTGGTGCCATCTGCAATCCTCCATATCAGCCCTGCAGATAACAGACAGGGAACTATGGCTGCTGCCTCACTGGAGTAGGACATTCTTTTAAAAAGATCTGGGAGCACTTTGGGAGGTTGAGGCAGGTGGATCATGAGGTCAGGAGTTTGAGACCAGCCAGACCAACGTGGTGAAACCCCGTCTCTACTAAAAATACAAAAATTAGCTGGGCGTGGTGGCGGGTGCCTGTCATCCCAGTTACTCGGGAGACTGAGACAGAAGAACCGCTTGAACCTGGGAGGCGGAGGTTGCAGTGAGCCGAGATGGTGCCACAGAACTCCAGTCTGGGCGACCTTTCTGTACTCCCGGTGTGGGGGGACCAACAAGGCGTAATCAGGAGCCAGAGACCAAGGCCCAAGTCTCAGTTCTGAGTATTATGGAGTATTAACGCCCACCTCCCAGGATAGGGAGCACAGAGCTGGAAATTCTAAGTATTGAAGCCCTGAAACGCCCACTTCCTGTACATGAGTCGCTGCTGTCCTCTAGTGGCCACAGAATAAATTGCACAGCGCGCTGGCTTGAAAAAGGGAAAGTGGGAGATGCTTTTCTCCACTTCTGAATCTACCTGATGCTGGGGTTCTCAACCATACTCCACTCATGACTTCCTTTTCATAAAATATATTTTGTATAATTACAGTAATTTTTGAATGCTTTAGACAGATTTATTGAGGTACTGACATATAATAAACTGCCTATATAGAGATTACAATTTTATAATACCCGACCCTTAGTATACAGCTGAAATCATTATCACAATCAAGATAGTGAAGAAAGCCATCCTCCCAAAAAATTTCCTTGTTGCCCCTTGATGATCCTGCTTCCTGCCCTTTCTACTTCCCCCTCACCCCCAAGCAACTACTGATCTGCTTTCTTTCTCTTTTCTTTTCTTTTCTTTCTTTTTTTTTTTTTTTTTTTTTGAGATGGATTCTGGCTCTGTAGTTTTTTTGGGTACATAGTAAGTGTATATATTTCTGGAATACCTGAGATGTTTTCATACAGGAATGAATCACATCATGGAAAATGGGGTCTCCAGTCCCTCAAGCATTTATCCTTTGTGTTATAAGCAATCCAGTTATACACTCTTAATTATTTTTATTTTTATTTTTTATTTTGTTTTTTGAGACCGCGTTTCACTCTTGTTTCCCAGGCTGGAGTGCAATGGCGCTATCTTGGCTCACTACAACCTCCGCCTCCTGGGTTCAAGCATTTCTCCTGCCTCAGCCTCCCAAGTAGTTGAGATTACAGGCATGCGCCACTAGGCCCAGCTAATTTTGTATTTTTAGTAGAGACAGGGTTTCACCAGGTTGGTCAGGCTGGTCTTGAACTTCTGACCTCAGGTGACCCACCTGCCTCAGCCTCCCAAAGTGCTGGGATTACAGGCATGAGCCACTGCG
Organism: Theropithecus gelada; assembly: GCF_003255815.1. NCBI lineage: Eukaryota > Metazoa > Chordata > Mammalia > Primates > Cercopithecidae > Theropithecus > Theropithecus gelada. Next base: position 34,053,623 of record NC_037684.1, on the reverse strand, counting down.
CCTGGCCATTAGTTATTTTTAAATATACAATTAAATTATGATTGACTATAGCCAGCCTATTGTGCTCTCTAACACTAGGTCTTATTCATTCTTTTTTTTTTTGTACCCATTAACCATCCCCACCTCCCCTCATTACTTTTTATTGCTGAGTGCTATTCCACAGTATGAATGTACCACAATTTGTTATTCATTCAGAATGACAGTAATTTTTAAAAATCAATATAATGCCCTAACTAGAATATACAACAGAAACTAACTCAAAGGCGAGTTCTGTATAAAGGCTCAAGGAAGCTGGGAGTGATGGTTCACCACTGTAATCCCAGCACCAAAGCAGGTGGATCACTTGAGGCCAGGCGTTCAAGACCAGCCTGGGCAACAGAGCCCCCCGATCCCCCCAACTTCTACGAATATTTTAAAAAATTAGCCAGGCTTGGTGGTGCAGGTCTGTAGTCCCAGCTACTCAGGAGGCTGAGGCAGGTAGATCACTTAAGGCTGGAAATTTAAGGCTTCAGTGAGTTGTGATCGTGCTATTGCACTCCAGCCTGGACAATACAGACTCAAAAAAAAAAAAAAAAAGTTCAGCTATGACCACCCTGACCACTCTGGAACATACAGATACAGTCAGGCACCTATATACTATACATGTACTAGCTACAAATACAGCCAGGCGGAGGTGGGCCAGATGGGCTCATCAACTACTAGCACCATTGTCCTGGACATCCCACAACAGGGGGGCAGGGCTGGGCCTTGAGCCCAGGTTTGTTTGGCTCTGAAGCCCAGTGGCTGGCTATTCCGTGCAGGAAGGTACAGTGCTCTGTGGCCCAATGCATGGGGACTGGTGTTGAGCAGAGAAGATGGACACAGGCAGATTTTAGCTGGATAGAAGGATGTGTTTCTCACAGGGCTGACCACTGGGGTGGCATGTTCTTTTTTAATTACGTGGATGGCGTGTTTGGGCTGGCTCACCCTGGGATTTCTCCCGTCCAGCTGTTACCCAGACTCATTCATTAAGGTCCATATTTGCCTTTTAAAAGGTATGTTTGTATTTCACTCACTTTGCATTTCACAGTGACCCAATCCAGGGGCTTTTCCCTGGCACTTCCCACTGCACAGACCCATGCTCCTTCCTTGCCCGCTGCCCTCAGGGGCCAGCAGCAGGGGTTGACACTCCACAGTCCCACTAGGGGCCTCCCTCAGGGCAGAATATAATTTTATGGAAGAAAGCATTCAGCAATGCTTTCTTGAGACACTCTCGTTCTGTCACCCAGGCTGGGGAGTGCAGTGGTGCAATCATAGCTCACTGCAGCCTTGACCTGTGTTCAAGTGATCCTCCCACCTCAGCCTCCCAGGTAGCTGGAACTATAGACACACACCACTATGCCCTGCTAATTTACTTTATTTTATTTTTTGTAGAGACAGCGTTTCACTATGTTGCCCAGGCTGGTCTTGAACTCCTGTGCTCAAGCAATCCTCTCGCCTCAACTTCTCGAAGTGTTGGGATTATAGGTGTGAGTCACTGCGCCTGGCCCATAGCAATGCTTTTGAGACAGCAAGAATTTAAAACCTGCTAATCAGTCATATTTACCTTCTGGGGTAATTTACCTACTGTGTTATTATTAAAGGAGTCTGTTGGTTGGTGGTAACCCCTTGGCTTCAGAGTGGCCTGTCCTTGCAAGGAAACTTTGAAGAATTTAGTCCAACATTAGTGTTACAGAGAAGGACCCAAGGTCCATAGTAAGTGGAATGTAATACACAAGTTCTCCAGTCATTTCCTAACTCAGTTCTTAACATCTCGTCCCAACAGTTTCCCCTGGATCCAATTAAATGTGTAAGTCACGCTTTTATTCTTAAGCTTTGCTTCTTCCTGTTTTCCTTGGAAATGTTTTCCTTCTGCTCCTTATAACGTTTTGGGTTGAATGCTCAGTTCATTTATTTTGTTTTATTTATTGGATTTTTGGGTTTTGTTTTTAGTCCCATTTCCTCTCCTCTGTTGCAAGTTCTGTATAAAGACTCAAGGAAGCTGGTAGTGATGCACGGTGCAGGCAACTTTGTGCAGCGGAAAGAGTGCAGTCTTTGGAGCCTGAAAGTGTTTTGTTTTGACTCTTGGTTCAGCTTCCCAGGGGCAACTGTTAAGTCTCCGTTTTTTCGTATGTAAAAGGAAGGCAGTGATAGCCCCTCTGCAGTGCTTTTGGAGGGTTAAGTGGGATCGTGGTATGTAAGGAACATTGCGCAGTGCCTGATACATGGCAAATGCTCGTCGGACACCTGTGTCTCCTGATCGTTTCCCACCTCCACGTTCACAACGCCCACCTAGCTCATAAAACAAGCAAAACCCCATGGTTTCTTTCCTGGGTTGTTTATGTTAGTGCTTCTTGCTGTAATGTCACAGTGCATGAGCTGAGAGATAAGTGGCCAGGAATGAGATGGGGACATAGCACAGAACAGCTATTAAAATGGGGGATTCTGGAGTCTCTCTGCTTCTTTCTGTCCCAGGCTTCTCCACAGACCAGCTGGATTAAGAAAATAGCATCGAAGCCTCAGGATCCTGCTCTTTTGTTTTATTCGAACAAAAGCAGTTAAGACAATGAATTTACTTATAAGTATAGTTTTGGTTAAATTGTAGACACTTTGATATGTAATGCTGTCTTTTTCATTGTTTTAGAAACCTGCTATTTAAACTTTTTAAAATTTAATTTATTTTTTGAGACAAGATCTTGCTCTGTTGCCCAGATTTGAGTGCAGTGTCCCAAATACGATTCACTGCTGCCTCAACCTCCTGGGCTCAAGCAATCCTACTGCCTCAGCCTCCCAAAATGCTGGGATTAAAGGCGTGAGCCACCGCGTCCAGCTGAAACCTGCTATTCTAGATCTGAATTTGTCTTTGACGTAAGAACTTTTGGGGATATGTGTGAGGTTTTTTTAAACTAGAAGAAATTGTGGGATTTTAATTGTAGTCAGAATATGGAGCCTCTATAATTTCTTCTTGGAAAGCTTGAGGTATTATTTGTAACAAAGTTTACATCAATTTGTATAAATATTCCTGAACAATTTGAGAAGGTGTACATTCTGTGGAGTAAAGACAAGCCTGATAATAAAGCCAAAAATTCAGTCTTATTAATTATATGATTTGAAATATGTCTAAGTGGTGACGGTCTTTTTGTGTGTTGTTTTGGAACAGAGTACACCTGTCAGCTCTGCAGACCCACCTTTTGTCGTCTCTGGGGTCTTTGTCCAGAATATCTGTCATTCAACTTCAGAGCTCCAATCTTTGTTGTCCCTGGCCATCCTTCTCTGGTTCACTGTTTCACACCTTTCTCCTCTGCCTTCTCGAGGAATGTCTCAGGTGTGCGATTCAGCCTTGATTGATTTCATTTTTGTCACTGGATTTTAGTTCCTTGGAAATTCTTTTATCATTGCTGTCAGAATTTCAGCAGACTGTATCATTTTTGTTTTTTTCTTATATTTTATTCAGCATTCAAAGCAGACATTTCCTTAAAATTTCATCTGTAGGCTGGGCGCTGTGGCTCACGCCTGTAATCCCAGCACTTTGAGAGGCCACAATAGGCAGATCACAAGGTCAGGAGTTTGAGACCAGCCTGGCCACCATGGTGAAACCCTGTCTCTACTAAAAATATAAAAATTAGCCAGGTGTGGTGGCAGGCGCCTGTAATCCCAGCTACTCGGGAGCCTGGCAGAATTGCTTGAACCCGGGAGAAGGAGGTTGTGGTGAGCCAAGACTGTGCCATTGCACTCCACCTCTGGGCCACAGAGCAAGACTCCATCTCGGGGGGAAAAAAAAATTTCCTCTGTTTTCTACAACAGTTTACTTACAGAAGCATATCTTCCCAGTCCTGTCCTTAGAGCTGACAAGAGGAGCCCCTGACTGGGTCCTGCAATAAGAACTCTACATACAAAAAAAAAAAAATTAATTAATTAAGGACTACAGGGCCGGGTGCGGTGGCTCATGTCTGTAATCCTAGCACTTTGGGAGGCCAAAGTGGGCGGATCACCTGAGGTCAGGAGTTCGAGACCAGCCTGGCCAACATGCCGTCTCCACTAAAAATACAAAAATTAGCCAGGTGTGGTGGTGCACACCTGTAATCCCAGCTACTCGGGAGGCTGAGGCATGAGAATCGTTTGAACTCGGGAGGCAGAGGTTGCAGTGAGTAGAGATCGCACCACTGTACTCTAGTCTGGGTGACAGAGCAAGACTCTGTCATAAATAAATAAATAAACAAATAAATAAATAAAGGCCCACAGGATGCCTCTGCTAGTCTGGATCTGGTGCCTGGCATTGGCGCAGCACCAGCTAACTCTACGCAGCCTCTCTTGACTGACAACGTTCAGGCCCCAGAGATATGCTTCTTCACATCTTATCCTCTGTCTATGGGAAAAATAACTACATCTAAAGGTTGAATGGGGCCTCTGTTAGGCACTATTTTGAAAGTACAGAGAAGCTGTGGGCAGAAAAGGACTTAGATAAAAGACAAGTTAACATGTCTACCAGATCTTTCCCCTCAGATAGTGTGAATACAACCGATTCAAACACGATGAAGTACCATTTCCGAATAGTGCTGAGGATACCATTTCTTCTTGGTTTTGTGCTCCTATTCATGGTTCCAGAGATTCTCAAGAGTTAGCACGGTATTTCCCTCAATTGCACAAAAGCTGAGGAAAAGTTTGCAATATTAACCCTTTTCCCATTTAGGAAAAAAAAGGGCAGCTCGCTGCCAGAGCTCATTTAATTTTTTTTTTTTTTTTTTTTTTTTTTTTTTTTTTTTT